>NC_048602.1:20677707-20711074 GCF_003668045.3 Cricetulus griseus | reverse complement strand
CAACAAAAATCTCTTCAAAATATCAAGGAAAAGCCATCTTCCAGAACTGATATTTTATTAATTTTAGCGGACAAAAATATAGTTAGTTCATATCCACCAAATGCTACATTACATTTCAAGACCTCTCTTTTAGCATGATTCTCACTGTTTCCTCTAATGATGTATCCTAGCAATAGCATGTCTGCTACTGTTGTCTGCATTGTGTTTTTTTATATCTGACAGAGGGCTTATTTCCAAAATAAACAAAAAACACCAGACGCTAGTCACCACAACACAAAATAATGCAATTACGATGTCCTTATAATGTTGTACTCTGTATTTTTATTTCATAAGACCTAGTCATTGGACTATAATGCAGGGTAGAAATGTTCTTTTCAGCTTTGAAATACAAAACTGCTCAATTAATATGCAATTTTCTTCTTTTAAATACCTGAATGAATGAATGATTTGATGGCAGTTGACTGCTAGAGAAAAATATAAGATATTTTTGAGATGGCGAAATTCATTTTGCAGGTTAAAAAGATGTTCCTTCTTGTTTGAGAAAGGAAGAAGATTCTGATGCACCCTAGAAGTTAGAAGAGTAGAACATTGAAGAGACACTGATGTTTTGGTAAACAGATAGAAAGAGTATTACAGAAGCTGGATTGATGCCTCAGCAATTAATAGCATGTGCTGTTCTTACAGAACATGGGGGGATGGGAGGGAGAGGGAATGGGGGATGGCTATGTAAATATGAGTAGTAATTAAAGAAATTAAATAAAAATAAGAAAGAAATTGATCAACATCCTCAGCCCTCAGGAAAGTGCAAATGAAAACAATTCTGAGACGTCATCTTACACCAGTCAGAACTGTAAAAATCAAAAACACCAATGAAAGTTTGTGCAAGAGAGGATATGGAGAAAAGGGAACACTCCTCCCTTGCTGGTAAGTGTGTAAATTGTACAGCTATTTGAAAACCACTTTGTGGACTTCTCAGGAAAATGTGTATCAGTCTACTTCAATTCCACTCTTAGGCATATACCCAAAAGATTCATACACCAAGGATGTCTGTTGGGCCCTTCCCTCATTGGGGTCTGCTGACCATCTCATGACTAGGAGCTTACTTCTTGTTTCCCTCATTCCCATAAGGCCTGAAGCAAGAATGCAAAATATCCACCATCCTTATTGCTGGAGGGGCCTGGGGACATGAACTTCTGACCTGGGTAGTTTTCCACTGTGCCTGCTGACTGGTATATAAGCCTTCCCTCCTTTGTAATAAATGGCGTTCTCCTTACAACAATGACCCACTGTCTTGTCTTTATTTGAATCCTCAGGTCCCTCACCCAAATCCATGAGAAGTGTTGTAGTGCTGGTGCTACAGACATCTGTTCAACCATGTTCATAGTAGCATTATAGAACTTAGAAGCAACCTAGATGCCCCTCAACTGAAGAATGGTTGGAGTAAATGTGGTACATTTACACAATGGAGCAGTGCTCATCAGAAAAAAATAACAATGGAATCTTGAAATTTGCAGGAAAACAGATGGAACTAGAAGAAACTATCTTGAGTGAGGTAACCGAGTCACAAAAAGACAAACATGGTATGCACACACACATATATGGATATTAGACATAGAGCAAAGTATAACCAGCCTACAATCCACACCACCAGAGAAGCGAGGAAACAAGGAGGATCCAAATAGAGACCTACATATCTCCCAGAGAAGGGGAAAGGGACAAAAGCTCCTGAACAAATTGTTTTCACAGGGAAAGGAGATAGGCGAAAGAAGAGGAGTGAAGAGAAGAAGATGAGGGGTCAGGAAGGCTGTGTCAGGGGCTGAATAGAGGAGAGCAAGAAAAGAGATAGTTAATAGAGGGCCCATTATAGTTTTAAAGGGAAATCTAGCACTAAAGAAATGTCCACAGTTCCATGAGGACGAACCCAACTAAGAAATAGTGTAGCGGCTACCTTACATGCCCTTCCTAGAGCCTTCATCCAGTAGCTGATGGAAGCAGAAGTGGAGATTCACAGCTAAGCACCGAGTCAAACATCTACAATCCAGGTGTAGATAGGGAGGACTAATGAGCAAAGAGATCAAGACCAGGATGGAGAAACCCACAGGAACACCTGAGCTGAGCAATGGAATCTCATAGACCCCAGCCAGACTTCAAAGGAAGCAGCACAGGACTGAACCAGGTCCCCTGAACGTGGGTGTCAATTGGGGGGCCTAGGCAGTCTATGGGGCCTCTTGCAGTGGAACCAGTATTTATCCTGAGTTCATGAATGGACTACGGGAGCCCATTCCCCCATGGAGGGATACTCCCTTGGCCTAAATACATGGGGGAGGGCCTAAGCCCTTTCCCAAATGATGTGTTAGAGTCTGATGATCCACCATGGAAGGCCTCACTCTCCCTGGGGAGTGGGTGGGGTTGGGATGGGGGTTAATGGGGGGCATAGGAGGATGGGAGGGAGAGGGAATTGGGATTGGTACATGAAATATTATTGTTTCTAATTCAAATAAAAAAAACACTCTCTTCTGAAAAACACTTAAGATGATGTTCAAAATCATTAACCACCAGGAAAATGCAATTCAAGGTTACTTTGAGATTCCATCTTGCATTTGTATGAATGGCTAAGATCAAGGACTCAATTAACAAGTCAAGCAAGCCAGGAAGTTGAATAAGGGGAACAGTCCTCAATGGAAGGTAGGAGTGCAAACTTACATAGCCACTGTTGAAATCAATATAGCAGATCTACAAAAGGTGGGAATCTATCTATCTCAAGATCCAGCTATACAACCCTTGATCATATGCCCTAAGGAATCTTCACCATACCACAAGGGTACTTGCTCAACCAAGTTCATTGTGGTCTGTTCATAATAGCCAGAAATGGAAGTTGTTAGCAAATGCCATCATTAAACTTGCAAGCAAATGGATAGATATATTTTAAAAAATCAACCTGTATGATGTAAATGTAGGGTGAAAAGGCCAGACAAAGAAACACACCCTGACCCTGAAACCACAACAAAGAAAAACACTTTCACCATAAAACCAGAGCTAGTGGGAAAAATCCTCCCATCGAAGAACAGAACAGAGCTGACCTGTTATTGCTCTCTTGGAGAGGCACAGGACTTTAAAATTCCTGTGGGGAAACCATTCTCCAAAAGAACAGAACCATAGGTATTGCCTGCCTTCTAATTCTTAGGATACCTTTCATTTCTGAGCTGTAGGTATAGCCCGGCTTCCAATAGCCAGGATATCTTTACCTTCAGAGCTGTAACACCTACTTGTAAAGCTTGGCCTCTGACAGCCAGGATACAATTCCATTTTAAGCTATAGGTATAGCTTCATTTATGAAAGCCAGGGGACCTATCCCTTTGGTATTGTAACACTTGTTGGTGTAGCCTGGATTCTGAAAGCCAGCATACTTTCCCTTCAGAGATGTAATACTTACAGGTATTTCCCAGATTCCTACAACCAGGATACCTTTCACTTCATAGCTATAACACAGTAACTGAGACCCAGAAAGATAAATATCATATGTATTCTTTTATCTGTGGATATTAGCCACCAGATAAATGATAACCAAGCTACAATAAATAGCCTTGTAGAGGTTAGTTGTGGAGGAAGGGACTAGGGGTACATATGGGTGTCATTGGTGTTAGTATTTAGGCATCTGTACTGGCCCATACTTGGGATTGTGACAGGGTACATCCTTATCTGCAACCACTAAGAGAACCACCTGTGAATATTTACAGTTTCCTCTTAAAAGGGCTTTGCCCACCTCTTATCCTTCTATCTATCTATCTATCTATCTATCTATCTATCTATCTATCTATCTATCTCCCTTCTCTCTCGCTCTCTCTCCCCCTCTTTCCACACTTCTGCTGCTCCTGTCCTGGGAGTACTTTTTTAAGATTTTATTTATTTATTTATTTATTTATTTATTTATTTATTATGTATACAACATTCTGCTTTCATGTATATCTGCACACCAGAAGAAGGCACCAGATCTTGTTGCAGATGGTTGTGAGCCACCATGTGGTCGCTGGGAATTGAACTCAGGACCTCTGGAAGAGCAGTCAGTACTCTTAACCTCTGAGCTCTCTCCAGCCCCCCTGAGAGACTTTTCACCCCTCCCCTTTCCCCTTTTTATGATCCCTTTCCCTAATAAAAATCCCCTCTACTTGAAACCTGCCTCATGGCATCATTCTCTTGAGCACAGGTTTTCTTAAATTGCAACACTTGGGAGGGGGTAGCAGAATATATTTTATGAGTGGACTCAGGGGTAGGTATAGACTAGAATATCCATGTCATGTGGGTGTGGGAGAAGAAATAGTGTTGAAGGAAGAAATGTGCAGAATAACAGCTAATATTGATGGATGTTTGTGGTGTGGTAAGAATACATAGTGTAGAGGACACTTCCTGAAATTTATGTAGGTGATATAATGAATTCCACAAATAATGAGGAAATAGAGTCACAAATGGTCATATCTAGTCACCAAATGAAGCTTCCTATAGCAGGACTGGGTTGTATTCAATAGAGTCATTGGCAAAAGTGGTCCTGAGAACATCCGAAAGCAAACCAGTCTGCCATGAAGAAAATAGTTTCCTATCAACAAATGAACAGCAAGTTTCTATTGCTAAAGAAAATAGCTACATAATTCATTAACATGGAAAGGGCAAGCTGTAACCTTCATAGAACTTTATCCCCACATTCCAGTGTCTTTAGTATGGGAAGATATTCTTCAGTGTACCAAAAAAAGAAGCATTAACACCAACACAGCCACAAAACCTTCAATGTATAATCATTCCTGACTGGAAAAATTCTGTGCCATTGTTGGAACAAAGCTTGTGGCAGTAACCAACCAAAGTATAATTAGATGTAAGGCTCACTCCACAAAATAGAACCCTTATCTGGAACTCCAAAGATGACTTATACCAGAAAACTATATAGCCCAGATACCTAGGGTAAAACCAAATACTACATGTCTAAGAAAAAATGTTCTTATTAAAAGATTGTTAAATATATTCTGATATACTCAGGGAAGAGAAAGTTATTGAGCTATCACCAGAGAGGCTTCCTCCTCCAGCCAATAGGAACAAACACAGAGACCCAGAGCCAAACATTATGCAAAGAGAAAAAGACATCAGAGAACAAACTTCTAAATAGATTGTATCTATAATATTGCTCCCCCTAGAGCTCAAGGAATCCCTCAAAGAAAGAGAGGTATTATTTGATCATTAAAGAGTCTTGACAGAATTGGGGATGGGGTACCATGTGAAGCCAGTGGGAAGAATTACACCCTTGAACTGACAGTTAAGATTCTAAAATGCAACCTAGAGTAGTTGACTAGAACAATGCCATGAGTTTACACATTCAACAAAGTGTCACTTCACACTTATTATTTGCTTTGAAGACACTCAGTACAAGACTTCTTCAAGCCACTCCTGGAATGTAAATGAGAAAACAATGTAGGCAATCAAAGATGAGTAGAAAAATTTTGTCATCACAATGTGTCTTTGAAAACTTTGAAGATGAGAGATGGAGATCTTTGTTTCGAACTCAAATTCTCAGTTTGTCTTCTCATTAATAATGACTGGTTGGGGAGAGGAGTGATAGATCATATATAGTATTTGAAATAAGGCACAAAGATCTAGGTTTTTCTCTGGATATTGTTGAATATTCAAAAATCAACATGTAAGTGAACTATGATTCTGTGATGAGGTGGATAGTTTTGGATACAAGAGTATTCAGGAAATTTTGTGATTTGACTTGCTTATTGATTTTCCACACAATGGAAACACAGGTTTCGGGTGGATATTCTCTACCTGTCACTGGTGTAACATAGGCCACACTGTGCCTAGTTTGTGGATCTCAGATGCTAAACAAATTAGGCTTACTCACCGTCATGCACTTGGTGATACAATGCCCCCTGTGGACCCCATGAATTCTGACTTTGTGTGTCCTTCTTGAACCACTAATTTTGGATTCACTGTGGGTCACCAAAGCAAATCCACTGACATCATTTGTAATGGTGTTACAAAAATCCAGGTAGTTTTGAGATGAAGTTTTCTCAAAATGTCTTCTTCCAAGGGGCATTATACACACAAACAAGAGTGATATTATGGAGCAAGAGACTGAACTATCCCCATATGTATATATCAACCCATGTTTTCCACATGGACTGTGGACCTCAGATGCAGAGCCCCAGGGAAGAGAGTGTCCAATATTCCTCCAGGGGTGAGGAAACACCTGGAGGAAAAAGGAATCATGGCTTCAAAATTAGGCTCTTGTTTGGCCAAGAAATAAAAGCATGTAGGAATAAGTGGGTAACCATTAATGGGCTTACATACATGGCACTTCACAATTCATACTGCCCTGGTGTAACACAGGACAGAGATGTTTATTTTGATTTTCCTCTTGTTTCTCCTGAACACTTCAGTTCTCATGGTCAGGGCCATTCATCCCTGGTGTTTTTGGAAACAGAATGGAGACAAGGATGGAGACTTGAAGACAGGTTGTGCCTTCCTCCCCAGGACAGTGCAGGAGCCAGTGGAGAAAGAGTATTTCCGGAATATTTTGGATATACAGTAAGTATTTTGTTATTTTCCACGTAAATGTCATCATGAATACTTCATGATGGGTCTTGAGTCTTCTGTCTTATTCAACCTCCACACCGAGAAATGACCCCGAATTCTTTTAGAGCCTCATTTCTATATTACAATTTTTAGTTTGTCCAGTATGTTCTTTCTTCCAGTTAGCCGAACATTTACAAGGCTCGAGGTGGAGTGAAGGAAGCAGTCTCCACCATGACCCATCACAAAGAGCCCTCATCTTGACATTGTCTATAGTATAAGAGCCAGCGATGTCTCATCAAAAAGAAATCATAAAATTTCAATGATTTTGTCCTAAGAACTTGCAAGTAAATGGCCGTAGAGTCTGCTGATGGCCCTTTCATCAGTTTGTGCTTGTGTGAGGACCACAAGTGTTTCTGTCACACATAGCTGCAGAGAGATATCACATAAATATTAAGTTACTCCCTCAAAATCCTTGCAGGTGGTCATTCCGCCTTCTGAAGTTGACAGGAGAATGGAAGTAGCAGGCCTGTCGACTGTGAAGTCCATATGTGTTCCTGTTTCTCCATGCCTCATTTATATACATGAACCACCCCTGGCTTTTAAGTATTGCAAAGTCTAGTTGCCCTCTCTTCCTTTACATTAAGGAAGGAATATATGGATTTAAATGATTTCTTTGTATTCTTTGAAAAGTGAGGCTAACAATAGTAGTGACGGTTGGTTACTTCCCTTGTCACTTTCCTGAGTGACAGCTGTGGCATATGATATTTGGCATCACTTGAGAACAGGGAGAGAGGAATTAGTTACTTGATAGCTCATCTTTGCTGTGATTTAAAAATCATGTGTCTTTTTTTGTTTTTTTTTTTGAGACAGGGTTTCTCTGTGTAGCTTTGGAGCCTATCCTGTCACTCACTCTGGAGACCAGGCTGGCCTTGAACTCAGAGAGATCTGCCTGCCTCTGCCTGCCTCTGCCTCCCAAGTGCTGGGATTAAAGGCATTACCCACCAATGCCCGGCCAAATCATGTGTCTTTATCTTTATGTCTAAGTTGTTTATCCTCTGACACTGATATCACACTTACCTCTTACGTTTCTCCCTTAGTAGTTTTACTAATTATAACTGCATATTTTACCAAGACACACACAATATACATGCTGATTTTGTGGAATGCGGGTAGTTGTTTCAAAACACAACACTTTACTTCAATAGGCAAATATGTCAGCCCAAGTCACTAATCTTTCTCAACTTTAGTGTGGTGAGGTTAGTGTTGCAGTTGCACTAGTTCTAGTCTCAAATTCCTTAGCCTTTTACTGAAAATTTCAATAATACTTTTCTTTGTGGTGATAAGGAATAAAAAAGTGCCTCTTTTATATTCAGAGAAATGAGAAAGATACAGTTTCTAAATAGAAAACAGATGGTATTTAACTCTGAGTAATTCATTCAGATTAAAGGAGTTTGTTTGATGTATATTGGTCAGATAATATGAAATGACTAGGAAGAAATATGCGCTATTCTTCTTCCCATGAACATAAACACAACATGCTAATGTTCTCTTTCAACTAACTTGTTCATTTTGATTACAAAATAATTAAGCATCCCCACACATTTTGCACTTTTTATTCTTCTGGTTTAAAAATGTGTAATACTGACAATACAAATCTCAGTAGGATGCTAGAGTTGTGTCAGTGCAACTGCAAAAGCAGTCAAAAGATGTTATCTAGTAGAAAAAAATTGTTGGTCAGATATTCCCAGGATGAACATGTGACATGCCTGTGTAACCAAGAAATAGTTGAACAATACTGTGGTGGGGGTACATGTCTTTAATACAGCAGGTGTATCCTTATGCATTTGAGACCACTTTGAACTACAGGAAATTGTAATTTAAAACCATGAGAACTGTGTCTTTCTGTGACCAAAGTTAGCATTAATCTTGTCAAACACAAAGATGGATGCAGACATACAAATCTTTTACCAAATACATCTTTTGTTCTTGAAATTATTCTTTAAAAACATGAAAAAAAGGTTTTATTGCCTGTAGCAGTTAAACATGAAAGAAAAGAATGCGCAAGATGAACATGGCCATGAGAAGATATGTTAACTATGCTGTCCACTAATTATCATAAACTGTAATTCCATAGCCGAATGTTGCCCCGTAAAGACTATCGTGTTATCATCAGTCAACCTTAACCAGTTAAGTATTTTTCATAAGAAAACAATAAAAACTCTTTAGCTAACATATCATGCATATTTTTATGTTACTCAAAACTTTCAAAATGAAGATGGTCCTGTTTACTCTTTGGCCAGTTGCACACCTCATTTATTAGAGATCCAGCCCCATGGAATTTAAAGCTTTCACAAGCTTCCAGGTTCTTATGTCTTTCTATCCTCACAACAGAAGATATTTGTTTCAGTATTTGAGGGAGGTTGGGAATAATGTTCACTCAAGACAGTCCTTGTGTTGACTCAAACAATCATCTATTGAGCTCTGTCCATATTAAACACTCTACTATTTTACAGAACACCAACTGAGAACTAGAAGTTTGCTCTGGCCTTGGCTTTTACCCTGGATGAGGTCAACAGAAACCCTGATCTATTACCAAATAAATCTTTAATATTTAGTTACTCCAAAGATTATTGTATGAATGTGTCTCAATTGTATAGTCTCAGTCAAAATTTGGGACGAGATTCTGGTTTTTTCCCTAATTATTGGTGTAAAGCAGATATTGCATGTCGTGTGGTGCTTACAGGGCCAAACTGGGAAACATCTGCAATATTTGTGGCATTGATGGAAGTCTACAAATCCCAACAGGTAAGATTTTTATGGGTTGGGTTGAATGAAATGGTGTCTTCATTGGTACCTTTCACAGAAACTAAAAAGCCTGTTAGGAGGGGACTAGCCTTACTTTCATATCAATCTATGTAGTCCATGAGAACTTTTCAGGGTCTGATGGGCCTTCCACATTACCTTGTTTGAAACAGAGACAAGGGAAGAAGTAATAGCTAAGGGGATTAGATAGGGGCGTTTTCTAGAACTCTTTGCAGAAAAAAAATGTATTTACAAGTTAGGAGTACGTGGTACTTCATGCTGCTTCCTGGATCCTAGGTCATACAACTTACCTATGGACCCTTCCATCCAATCCTGAGTGATCAGGAAAAATTTCCCTATCTGTATCAGATGGCCCCCAAGGATACATCTCTAGCATTGGCCATGGTCTCCATCATACTTCACTTCAGCTGGAACTGGGTAGGGCTGGTCATCTCAGACAATGATCAGGGCACCCAATTTCTCTCAGATTTGAGAAGAGAGTTGGAAAAAAATACCATCTGTTTTGCCTTTGTAAATATGATTCCAATCAGCATGCAGCTATACATGTCAAGAGCTGAAGTATATTATAACCAAATCATGACATCATCCACAAAAGTTGTTATCATCTATGGTGACTCAGACAGTACTCTTGCTGTCAGCTTTCGAATGTGGGAATCCCGAGGTGTACAGAGAATATGGGTCATCACCTCACAGTGGGATGTGACTACAAGTAAAAGAGAATTCATGCTTGATTCATCATGTATGACTCTAGCTTTTGCACACCATTATGGTGAGATTTCTGGCTTCAAAAATTTTGTTCAGACAATGAATCCTCTCAAGTACACAGATGAATATCTTGCAAGGCTGGAGTGGATGAACTTTAACTGTGAAGTCTCCACATCCAACTGTAAGACACTGAAGAACTACTCATTGAATGCATCTATGGAATGGCTAGTGGTACAGACTTTTGACATGGCCTTTAATGGTGGCCTCTATGACATATACAATGCTGTGTATGCTCTGGCCCATGCACTGCATGAGATGGTTCTTCAACAAGCAGACACTCAACTGATGGACAATGGGAAAGAACCTGTTTCTAGCTGCTGGAAGGTAGTATTTGTTCCATTTGGATGAAATTTGGTGTCAGCAATGTCATCTCTTTAGGTGTCTTTTAGATGTCCAAACTCAGTGGTTTAGGACATATTCCCCCAAAATAGAAAGGTGTCTGAGCATTGTTTGCTGTTGAGGGAGTAAATCTAGAGGTTGGTAGAAGTCTCTTCTAAAAAGGCAATGCAGCAGAAGACACAGTGCATCAAGGACAATCAGTGATTTTGTAAATGAGCATCTGATTATCATCATCCCTGTTCTAATATTATAAACATCAGTCCATTCTCATGAATACTCCGTCATTATATGAGTTCTTTGTACATTAATCATCAAGTATCTTTTCACAAGTGCATTGTATGGTTTTAATAAGTGTTCTTAATTGATTATTACCCCACTGTCAGCTCTGCGAACCACACATGGCAATCTGATAGCAATTTCGAAGACAATAATGCTGGGATTCAGATGACTACATACATGTGCATTCATGTGTGTTACTGGAGGTTTCTCAAACTTTTTATTATAATATTTATTTTTTAATTAGAAACAAGATTGTTTTACATGTCAATCCCAGTTCCCACTCCCTCCCCTCATCCCCTACCAACACCACCCCAACTAATACCCAACCTATCACCTATTCTTTCTGCTCCCCAGGGAGGATGAGGCTTTCCATAGGGAGTCATCAAAGTCTATCATATCCTTTGGAATAGGGCCTAGGCATAGCCCCATGTATCTTGGCTCAGGGAGCATTCCTCTAGGTGGAATGGGCTCCCAAAGTCCACACCTATGCTAGGGATAAGTACTGATCTACTACAGGAGGACCCATAGATATCCGAGATCTCCTCACTGAAATCCACATTTCTGGGTCTGGCTCAGTCCCATGCTGATATTCCAGCTATCAGTCTGGAGACCAAGAGCTCCCCGATGTTCAGGTCAGCTGTTTCTGTGGGTTTCACCAGCCTGATCTGGACCCCTGTGCACATCACTCGTCCTTCTCTGCAACTGGATTCCAGTTGAGTTCAGTGATTAGTTGTGGGTGTCTGCTTCTACTTTCACCAGCTGCTGGATGAAGGCTATAGGATTTCATATAAGTCAGTCATCAATCTCATTATCAAGGGAAGCCATTTAAGGTAGCCTCTACTCTGTTGCTTAGATTGTTAGTCTGGAGATCTTTGTAGATCTCCAGACATTTCCCTAGTGCCTGATTTCTCTGTAAACCTAAAATGTCTCCCTCTATTATGGTATCTCCTTTCTTGCTTTCTTCTATTCTTCCTCTAAATCAACTTTCTGCTCCCTCATGTCCTCCTCACCCCACCTCTTATCCCCTTCTCATTCTCCTAGCTCCCTGCCCCTCCTCCCATGCTCCCAATTTGCTCAGCAGATCTTGTCCCTTTCCCCTTCTCCAGGGGACCATGTATGTCTCTCTTAGGGTCCTCCTTGTTTACTAGCTTCTCTGGCAGTGTGGATTTTAGGCTGGCAATCCTTTACTCTATGTCAAAAATTCACATATGAGTGAGTACATACCTTGTTTGTCTTTTTGTAATTTGGTTACCTCGCTCAGAATGGTTTCTTCTAGTTCCATCCATATTTCGGCAAATTTCAAGATTCCATTTTGTTCTGCTGAATAGTACTCCATTGTATAAATGCACCACATTTTCTCTATCCATTCTTCAGTTGAGGGGCATCTAGGCTGCTTCCAGGTTCTGGCTATTACAAGTAGTGCTGCTATGAACATCATTCAACAGATGTCCTTGTTGTATGAATGTGCTTCTTTTGGGTATATGCCTAAGAGTGGAATTGCTGGATCTTGTGGTAGATTGATTCCCATTTTCCTGAGGAGTCACCATACTGATTTCTAAAGTGGCTGTACAAGTTGGCACTCCCACCAGCAGTGGAGAAGTGTTCCCCTTTCTCCACATCCTCTCCAGCATAAACTGTCATTTGTGTTTTTGATTTTAGCCATTCTGACAGGTGTAAGATGGTATCTCAGAGTTGTTTTGATTTGCATTTCCCTGATGGCTAAGGATGTTAAACACTTTCTTATGTGTCTTTCAGCCCTTTAGATTCCTCTATTGAGAATTGTCTATTTAGTTCTGTGCCCCACTTTTTAATTGGATTGTTTGGTGTTTTGGAGACTAGCTTCTTGAGTTCTTTGTATATTTTGGAGATCAGCCGTCTGTCAGATGTGGGGTTGGTGAATATCTTTTCCCAGTATGTGGGCTGCCGTTTTGTCTTACTGTGTCCTTGGCCTTACAGAAGCTTCTCAGTTTCAGAAGCTCCCATCTATCAATTGTTTATTTCAGTGTCTGTGCTACTGGTGTAATGTTCAGGAAGCAGTCTCCTGTATCAATTCATTCAAGGGTATTTCCCACTTTGTCTTCTGATAGGTTCAGTGTAGCTGGATTTATGTTGAGACCTTTGATCCATTTGGACTTAAGTTTTGTGCATGGCAATAGATATGGATCTATCTGCAGTCATCTACATGCCTGCATCCAGTTATGCCAGCACCATTTGTTAAAGATGCTTTCTTTATTCCATCGTATAAATTTATTTCTTTGTCAGAAATCAAGTATTCGTATGTGTGTGGGTTAATATTGGGGTTTTCAACTCTATTCCATTGTTCTACCTGTCCTTTTTTGGGCCAACACCAAGATGTTTTCAGGACTATATTATAGCTTTGTAATAGAGTTTGAGGTCAGGATGGTGATGCCTCCTGAAGTTCCTTTATTGTACAGGGTTGTTTTGGCTATCCTGGGTCTTTTGCTTTTCCATATAAAGTTGAGAATTGTTCTTTCAGGTCAGTGAAGAATTGCGTTGGGATTTTGATGGAGATTGCATTGAATCTGTACATTGCTTTTGCCAAGATTGCCATTTTTACTTTGTTGATCCTACGTATCCAAGAGCATGGGAGATCTTTCCATTTTCTGGTATCTTCTTTAATTTCTTTCTTTAGAGAGTCAAAATTCTAATGGCACAGGTCTTCCACTTTTTTTGGTTAGTGTTACCCCAAGGTATTTTACATTGCTTGTGTCAATTGTAAAGGGTGATGTTTCTCTGATTTCTTTCTCAACCAATGTCTCATCAATAAATAGGAGGGCTACAGATGTTTTTTAGTTAATCTTGTATCCTGCCACTTTGCTGAAGGTGTTTATCAGCTGTAGGAGTTCCCTGGTAGAGTTTTTCAGGTCACTTATGTAGGCTATCATATCATCTGCAAATAGTGAAAGTTTGACTTCTTCCTTTCTTATTTGTATCCCCTTGATCTCCTTTTGTTGTCTTATTGCTCTAGCTAGAACTTCAAGGTCAATACTGAAGAGAAATGGAGAGAGTGGGCAGCCTTGTCTTGTCCTTGATTTTAGAGGAATTGCATTGAGTTTCTCTCCATTTAATTTGATCTTGACTGTAGGCTTGCTGTATATTACTTTTATTATGTTAAGGTATGTTCCTATTATCCCTGATCTCTCCAAGACCTTTATCATGAAGGGGTGTTGAATTTTCTCAAGGCTTTTTCAGCATCTAGAGAGATGATCATGTGGTTTTTTTTTTCCCTCAGTCTGTTTATATGGTGGATTACATGGATGGATTTTCGTATATTGAACCATCCTTGCATCCCTGGGATGAAGCCTACTTGATCATGGTGGATGATTTCTCTGGTGTGTTCTTGGATTCAATTTGCCAGTATTTTGAGTATTTTTGGAGAGATGCTATTCTTTATCCTCAATTTTTCTGAGTATTTTTAAAATCCCAGATACCATGGATTCAGTGCTCCCTGAGGTCTTTGCTACGTTTATGAGTGCTGTCCCCATAAAATATGGAGTCTGTGTCTCCTACTGCGAGCAGACCTCTGATATACTTTCTATTTCAAATTACCCTATGTATGCATGTTATGCATAAACTTATGTTTCTCAATCTTGATGTGTGCATGTTTGTGCTTTTCTGGTCATCTGTGTGTGTTTACATGTTAATACGTATGTTTTTATGAGTGACTGTCTTCCTGTGGAATTGATAATAAATTTGTCTGTGTCTTTCTGGATGAGTCTTTTTTTCCTGTATGTATCTTCCTTTGTGCATTTGGCAGTTAAGATGTCTGCTTGTTTCTGTCTATGTGCTTATACATATGTATATGTATAATGTGTCTGTGTCTGCCTGTCTGTCTTTTGATGTGGGCACAATTTTTGTTTTTTATTTAAATTAGAAACAAGCTTGATTTACATGTCAGTCCCAGTTCCCTCTCCTTCCCCTCCTCCACTACCACACGCCAACCCCCTATGCCAACCTCTTTCTGCTCCCCAGAGAGGGTGAGGCACTCGTGGGGGATCTTCAAAGTCTGTCATATCATTTGAAGCAGGACCTATACCTCCCCCGTGTGTCTAGGCTGAGAGAGTATCCCTCTATGTGGAGTTGGCTCCCAAAAGCCATTCACGTACAAGGGATAAATACCGATACACTACTAAATGCTCCATAGATTAATCAGACCTCCAAACTGACATCCATGTTCAGGGGTTCTGGGACACTCCTATGCTTATTTCCCAGCTTCAGTCTGGGGTCCATTAGCTTCCCCTTGTTAAATTCACTGTTTTGCTGGGTTTCTCCAGCCTGGTCTTGACCCATTTGCTCATCATTCCTCCCTCTCTGCAAATGGATTTCAGGTGTTCAGCTCTGTGTTTAGCTGTGAGTATCTGCTTCTGCTTCCATCAGCTACTGGATGAAGGCTGTAGGATGGTATATAAGGTAGTCATCAATCTCATTATCAGAGAAGGGAATTTGAGGTAGCCTCTTGAATATTGCTTAGAATGCTAGTTGGGGCCAACCTTTTAGATCTCTGGACATTTCCATAGTGCCAGATTTCTCTTTAAACCTATAATGGCTCCCTCTATTATCATATCTTGCTCTCATCTATTCTTCCCCTGACTCAACCTTCATCATCTCTCATGTCCTCCCTTCCCCTCTTCTTCTCTCCTTCTCTTTCTCCTAACTCCCTCTACCCTCCCCCATGCTCCCAATTCCCTCAGGAGATCTAGTCCCTTTCCCATTTCAGAGGGAATACGTATGTTCCTCTTAGGTTTCTTCTCCTATCCTAGCTTCTCTGGGGGTATGGATTGTAGTCTGGTACTCCTTTATTCTATGTCTACCATCCATGTATGATTAAGTACATACCATGTTTCTCTTTTTGTGACTGGGTTACCTCACTCAGGATGGTTTCTTCTAGTTTCATCCATTTGCCTCCAAATGTCAAGATTCCATTGTTTTTCCCACTGAGTAGTACTCTATTGTGTAAATGGACCACTTTTATTCCATCCATTATTCAGTTGAGGGGCATCTAGGTTGCTTCCAGTTTTGGGCTATTACAAACAATGCTGCTATGAACATCGTTGAACAGATGTCCTTGTTGTATGAATGTGCTTCTTTTGGGTATATGCCTAAGAGTGGAGTTGCTGGATCTTGTGGTAGACTGATTCCCATTTTCCTGAGGACCCGCCATATTGATTTCCAAAGTGGCTGTACAAGTTGGCACTCCCACCAGCAGAGGAGTGTTCCCCTTCTCCACAACCTCTCCAGCATAAACTGTCATTGGTAGTTTTGATTTTGGCCATTCTGACGGGAGTAAGATGGTATCTCAGAGTGTTTTGATTGGCATTCCCCTGATGGCTAAGGATATTGAGCACTTTCTTATGTCTTTCAGCCATTTTAGATTCCTCTATTGAGAGTTCTCTATTTAAATCTGTACCCCACTTTTTAATTGGATTATTTGGTGTTCTGTAGACTAGCTTACTGGGTTCTTTGTAAATTTTGTAGATCAACACTCTGTCAGATGTGGGTTTGGTAAATATGATTTTCCCATTCTGTGGGCTGCCGTTTTGTATAACTGACAGTGTCCTTTGCCTTATAGAAGCTTCTCAGTTTCAGGAGGTCTCATTTATTAATTGCAGATCTCAGTGTGGCTGCTACTGGTGTTATGTTCAGGAAAATTCTCATTTACAAATTCCTTCAAGGGTACCACCTATTTTCTCTTCTAAGAGGTTCAGTGTGGCCAGATTTATGTTGAGGTCTTGTTATCCATTTAGACTTAAGTTTTGTTCATGGCGATAGATATAGATCTTTCTGCAGTCTTCTATGTACCAGCATCCAGTTATTCCATGACCATTTGTTGAAGAGGCTTTCTTTTTTCCATTGCATAATTTTAGCTTCTTTGTCAAAAATCAGATGTTTGTAGGAATGTGGGTCCATATTAGGGTTTTCAAATTGATTCCAATTGTCTACCCATCTATTTTTGTGCCAATACTAAGCTCTTTTCAGGATTATAGCTCTATAATAGAGCTTGAAGTGAGGGATGGTGATGACTCCAGAAGTTCCTTTATTGTACAGGGATGTTTTGGCTATCCTGGGCCTTTTGTTTATCCATATAAAGTTGATAATTCTTCTTTCAAGGTCTGCCATTTTTACTATGTTGATCCTACCTATCCAAGAGCATGGGAGATCTTTCCATTTTCTGGTATCTTTAACTTATTTCTTTAAAGACTCAAAGTTCTTGCTATACAGGTCTTTCAGTTATTTGTTTAGCATTACCACAAGGTAGTTTATGTTGTTTGAGGCTATTGTACAGTATGATGCTTCTCTATTTCTTTCTCAGCCCATTTATCTTCTGTCTATATTAGGACTACTGATTTTTTTGAGGTAATCTTGTATCCTGCCACTTTGCTGAAATTGTTTATCAGCTGTAGGGGTTCCCTGGTAGAGTTTTTGGGTCACTTAAACTATCATATCATTTACAAATAGTGAAAGTTTCACTTCTTTTCCAATTTGTATCCCCTTGATTTTTTTTGTTGTCTTATTGTTCTAGCTAGAACTTCAAGTACAATACTGAATTGGTATGGAGAGAGTGGACAGCCTTATTTTGTTCCTGATTTTAAAGGAATCTCAATGAGTTTCTATCCATTTAGTGTGATAGTGGCTGTTGGTTTGCTGTATGTTGCTTTTATTATGTTTCATTTTTGTTCCTGTTTTCCCTGATCTCTTGAAAATCTTTATCATGTAGGGGTGTTAGATTTTGTTGAAGTATTTTTCAGTATCTAGTGACATAATCATGTGGTTTTTCTTTTTCAGTTTGTTTATATGGTGGATTACATTGTTGGATTTTCGTATGTTGAACCATCCTTGCATCCCTGGGATGAAGCCTACTTGATCATGGTGGATGATTTCTCTGATGTGTTGTTGGATTCGATTTGCCAGTATTGAGTATTTTTGCATCAATTTTCATGAGGGATATTGGTCTGTAGTTCTCTATCTTAGTTGTGCCTTCTTGTAGCTTGGGTAGCAAGGTATGAAGACTTGTAGAAAGAGTTAGCCAATGACCCTTCTGCTTCTGTTGTGTGGAATACTTTGAGGAGAATTGGTGTTAACTGTTCTTGAATTTATGATAGAATTCTGCAGTGAAGCATTCTGGCCTTGGGATATTTTTGGTTGGGATACCTTTGATGACTGCTTGTATTTCATTATGTATTATAGATCTAATTAAATTGCTTATCTGGTCTTGATTTAATTTTAGTAAGGGGTATCTATTCAAAAAATTGTTCATTTTCTTTAGATTTTTTTTTTTAATTTTGTGAAGTATAGGTTTTCAAAGTATGACCTGATGATTCTCTGGATTTCCTCAGTGTCCGTTGTTATGTCCCCCTTTTTGCTTCTGATTCTTTTAATTAGCATGCTCTCTCTCTCTGCCTTTTGGTTAGTTTGGATAAAGGTTTGTCTATTTTGTTGAGTTTCTCAAAGAACCAACTCTTTGTTTCATTGAGTCTTTGTAGTGTTTTCCTAGTTTGTACTTTATTGATTTCAGCCCTCAGTTTGATTATTTCCTGGTGACTACCCCTCGGGGAAGAGTTTGCTTCCTTTTTCTAGAGCTTTCAGTTTTGCTCTTAATTCTCTAGTGTAACTATTCTCCAGTTTCTTCATGTGGGCACTTAGTGTTATAAACGTTCCTCTTAGCACTGCTTTCAAAGTGTCCCATAGGTTTGGGCATGTTGTGTCTTCATTCTCATTAAATTATAGGAAGTCTTTCACTTCTTTTTTTTATTTCTTCCTTGACCCAATAATGGTACAATTAAGCACTATTCAATTTCCATGAGTTTGTAGGGTTTCTGCAATTTGTGTTGTTGTTGAATTCTAACTTTTAAGTATGGTGGTCTGATAAGATACAGGTGGTTATTCCAATTTTTTTGTATCTGTGTAGGTTTGCTACCTTACCAAGTATGTGGTCAATTTTAGAGAAGGTTCTATGTGGTGCTGAGAAGAAGGTATGTTACTTTATGTTTGGGATGGAATGTTCTATAGATATCTGTTAAACCCAATTAAGTCATAACTTCTGTTTGTTCTTTTGTTTAAGTATTTTTTTATTTTTATATATTTGAGTTACAAACAAGATTGAATTACATGACGATCCCAGTTCCCTTCTCCCTCCCTTCCTCCTCTACCACCCCCCCCAACTAAAATCCTACCTATCAGTGTGTGAGGTTTTATGTGTGATTTGAGCTTTAGTAATGTTTCTTTTACAAATGAGGGTGCCTTTGTATTGGGGGCATAAGTGTTCAGGATTGAGACTTCATCTCGATAGACTCTTCCTGTGATGAGTACAAAATGCCCTTCTTCATCTCTTTTGATTGATTTTAGTTTGAAGTCTAATTTGTTAGATATTAAGGTAGCTAAACCATCTTGTTTCTTGGGCCCATCTAATTGGAAAATCTTTTCCCAACCCTTTACTCTGAGGTACAGTCTGTCTTTGAAGTTGAGATGTGTTCCTAGATTCTGGTGGTGTCATATTGGTCTTTATGTTGTTGAGTGTGTTCTTATTCTGTCGTCTTCCCATCTTCTTCCAGTGGGTGCAGGTGGGATCTCTCCCTCTCTCAGGCAGCAGGCAGAGGGCAGAGGGCAGAGAGCAGAGGGGAAACCAAGAGTGAGGTACGTCCAGACTCAGGTTGGGCCTTCCGGTCTGGGCAGGTCCACTCTTGTCCAGGGGGAGGCTCAGGAAATGAGTTTATAGGGTTTCTGCAATTTGTTTTGTTGTTGAATTCTAACTTTAAAGCATGGAGGTCAGTTTCAAACAGCAGCAGCAATCTGGTGAAGACAGGAATTCCTGCCAATCACCAGCGAATTTGAAAATGGCAGAGGGGAACAACAAAGAGGAGGTCATTCAATTGAACAACTTTCAGTGCCACCAGGGAGAGGCAGTGTTCGGGTCAGGAAAGTCAGAACTCTGCTGCATGGAGGGCAGCTGCACATGTTCCTTCCCAACCAGTGAACTGGAGAAGGTGCTCCCCTAGACCATTCTGTGCAAACACTATGAACAGAAAGCTGAAGAAGTCACTGCAGCCTGTGGTGATAAGTTCGTCAGGTGCCCCTCCTGTAGCTTCCCTGCTCTGTTGGACAGGGATGTGAAGAGGTTCAGCTGCCCTAATCCTGGCTGCCAGAAGGAGACCTGTAGGAAGTGTCAGGGACTCTGGAAAGAGCATAACGGCCTCACCTGTGAAGAGGTGGCCGAAAAAGATGACATCAAGTACCGGACATCCAATCAAGAAAAAAATGACTGCTCCTCACATTAGAAAATGCCACCAGTGTGGGACCGGCCTCATCAAATTTGAAGGATGCAACTACATGTCTTGCTGCTATGGTGCTCAGATGTGCTATGTCTGTCAAGTTTCTATCAACGGCTGTGACCATTTCTGCCAGAATCCTCACTTTCCAGGAGCCTCTTGCCAGGAATGTTCCAGGTTCTCTCTTCCATCTGTTGTATTCTGTTGGTTGTGCTTGCATCTGTAGTTCCTGATCCTTTACTCAGCTGTTCTATTTCCAGCATTCCCTCAGTTTGTGTTTTCTTTATTGTTTCTATTTCAGTTTTCAGGTCTTGATCTGTTTGAATTGTTTCCTTCATCTGTTTGATTGTATTTTCTTCGCTTTCTTTAAGAGATTTGTTGATTTCTTGTATTTTGGGGTTTTTTTTCTTCCATTTGTTTAAGGGATTTTCTCATATCCTCTTTCAGGGCCTCTATCATTTTCATGAAGTTGTTTTTAAGGTCATTCTCTTCTGCTTCATCTGTGTTAGGATGTTCAGGTCTTTCTGGTGTAGGTTCCCTAGACCTTGGTAGTGTCATATTGGCTTTTCTGTTGTTGAATATGTTTTTATATTGTCTTCTTCCCATCCCCTGTTCTAGTGGATACAAGATGGATGAGTCTCTTCCTCTCCTGGTGGGTACCCTTCCAGTGGGTGGAAGCAGGTCCAATACTCTGGCAGCTCTCCTCTTCCTGTGAGTGGAGGAGGGATTAGTACCGGGGCCTTAGCAGTATCTGTGTAGACTGGACCTCTGGGATGAGATCTCCAATGAGCAGTCCCCAGGCCTCAAATGGCTCCGAGCAGGGCAGCAGAAGGTGGGACAGAAAAAGAGCCCTGCCTAACTAGTCCCTAGGCTGGAGAAAGGGACTAGGATGCTAGCAGTCTCTGGATGGGCTTGATCTCTAAGACAGGATCCCAAGGGTCTTTTGATTTGGGCACAATTTTTTTCTCTTTTTTCAATGTCTCTCTCTTGGTGTTTACATCTGTGTGCTTTTCCCTGTATGCATTATGTACAAGTGTGTTCTTGTATATGTGTTTCCTGTGTTTCTGTATGTATGTTTGGATGAATATGCTTGTCTGTTTTTCCTGCATATGCATAAGTATTAGAGGGTGTGTGTGTGTGTGTGTGTGTGTGTGTGTGTGTGTGTGTGTGTGTGCAAATAAGTTAGGGGCTGTATTTTGTGTAAATCTTTGGATGTATGTTGAGTCTCTGTCTCTTGTGTTTGTGAATGTATTGCATACCTCTCTTTGGTGTCTGCATGTATGTGTCTGTGTTTGGCAGTCTCATCTGAGGGAAATAAAATTCTAGGAACATTATGATAATCTTATTTATCCATTTACTTTCAGTGATATTTCTCCCCTTCAATAATGTTGCATTTAAGAAAAAATCAGAAAGTTTTTATATTTCAAGGGAGGGCACGCACACTACAGAATGCTACCTGTCTTTCAGCTGAACTCATTTCTGAAGAAGACCCAATTCACGAATCCTGTTGGGGACAGAGTGAATATGAACCAAAAAGAAGAACATCAGGAAGAGTATGATGTTTTCCAGATTTGGAATTCCCCATATGGCATTAGATTTAAGGTGAAGATAGGAAAGTATAGCCCATATTTTCCACATGGTCAACAGCTCCATGTATCTGAAGACATGATAGAGTTTGCCACAGGAAATAGACAGGTGGGTCTGACCAACTTGTACTGATTAACATTACACAGCAGTAACACTGTCAAGTGGGACCATTTGTGCTTCCTTGTAACTTACTGTGATAAATTGTCATATTATGAACCAATATCTAGCCTACTGATTTATGATTCTTCTTTTTTTTTAAGATGGGAGATTTTATTTTGACATGCAGTGTCATTCCATGGGTAACTCCCTCAATTAATCCTGGACCTGGACTGGAGCAGAATGTAACATTGTATTATATGCACGGTACATGGTAGTACAAAGCTCCTGTACCATTATAGCCACTAAGGAGACAGGGAGGAGTCTGGGGCCAGGACAGAATGTACCTTTAAAGGCCACAGTCACTTACTTCCTCTATGGGCAATCCATTTCTAATGCTTCCGTCACCCCCCAAGAGGACTATACTTGAAAGTGACCAAAACACATTAGCATGTGGTCTTGGGGAAAACAGTTCAGATCTGAGTCATAATGTTTATAAAATTTATAAACTGTTTCTCCCTATATTATGATTCTTCCTTTTGCCATTTTGATGTGACAATTTATTAAACTTTTGAGGATTTCCAATTTTTCTCTTACCCGAACCTTTTGCTGGTTTTAAATATGAATATGAACCAGTAGTAAAATGATTTAATATTATTTCCATTAAAGTGAGCAAAACTCTTTTGGGACCATACTGATTACAGTACAGTGATTTCCTCCTGTATGTTGAATCTTGGACACAGATGTTGAAAAGGTAGGCTCTTGTAAGGATGGAAACTGTTTGTTTTTGTAGGTATCCTGGCCTATATGGTGAGTTCAAGTAAGACAGAGACCCATATGAATCCCCTAACTTAACTGAAATGAGCAGAAAATGGACAATGTCATGCATTGTCTCCACTCTTCTTCTTAATCATCCTTTAAATATTATCAAAGTTAAAAAAAATGAAGAGACATACAAAAACGAAGGAAAGAAATATGGTGTGGTCTACATGGGGTGATAGGTAAATTAAAGAAACACGATGAAACCCTGTTTCAACAAAAACAACAGAAAATGAAGCATTGTAGTTCTCAATATTTGGGGGGGGCATGAGATGATTCTGTGCCTTGGAGATGCTATTCGTTTGACATAGGCCTTAACACAAACAAAAGATGCAAATGAGCAAGCAAGAATCAGAAAGCTTCTAAAGCAACAACTAGAGGCCCAACACCAGATCCATGGTAATACAAAGATGATCCATACATTTTTAAATTAAGAAATCATTCAATTAACTTTAAACAATCTAACATTTATTCAGGTTTCCCCTGTATTGGTAGTCTTTATAGGACTTTCCCCAGGAATTTTCCAGTGGATGTTTTTATAATGCTGAAGTGATGTGTGGTTAGAATGGACATGTAGTTTCATTGCTGTCCTTGGAATGGATGTGGAGCTCAGTAGCTACACCTTCAGCCTATAGGTTCTTTTTGCTGAGAAAGATTCTCCTCACACTCTGAGAAACAACAAAAACTGAAAGCTTCATAGTATCGAGGCAACCAGAAATATCACTTCAGATCATGCTTCACGACTTTCCTGCAGCTAAAGTCTTTAAAATCAAGCTATTTATTACTCAGAAGTTTAATTGGATCCCTTAAAACCAACTTCTTCCCTATAAAATATCCATGACCAATAATAGGATATTTCATTTACAATTTTCCTCAAACCAATTTTTATTACTACCAATAATACAAATACTGAGTAGAAATTGATACTGCCCTATTAGGTTTAATAAACTATGAAATAATTAATGGGAGCTATCAAGGTTTCTCTAAAAATAATTTGCTTTTATAGTGCATGATTCAGAGCTGGAGATATGGCTGAGCCTTCAGTAACAATTCCTGATCATGAAATGGGCTCAGGATTTATTGATAGTACCCATTGATTGGAACTAAGATTTCTCCAGGTTCCCTTGATAAAAATAACACTTCTTTCATTCTTATGAGCTATGCTCAGAGCAGTTACAAGCATACATGAGGACAAACTCTCATACCCACAAAAAAGTAGAAAGAAAGAAAAAAAGCAAGGTAATAGTCCATTGAATATCTAATATAGATCATGAAATTGTTAATTTGTGCTTAGAGGTGTTGACAAATCAGGAACTCTTTGGAAAAAGGATTAAACAAAATTAAATAATAAACATTCATTACGTGTGTATTTGTATTTACTTCATCCTTAAAGAGCCTAGTATTTCAACATCTGGGCCCAAGATTCAGAATAAAGGAGGAAGTCACCATACTATAATCAGTATCATACAAAGAGGACAGTTCTCACCGTAGTGGAAATAAAATTAAATCATTTTAAAAATCGTATATATTCATATTTAAAACCAGAACCCTGGTTGGATATGATAAAATGGATTATATGCCTGTCAGAAATCCACAAAGCTTAATAGTCACATCAAACAGTAGAAAAGAAGTAGCATAAAGTGGGATGCTGGATATTGGTGCATATTACTACAATTTATTACTTGAAGTTAAAAGGAAGCACAAATGGTCCCACAAGAAGTGTTACTGATGGATAATAAAATCAGTACAATTGGGTCAGACCCACCTGTCTATCTCCTGTGGACCACTCTAACATGTCTTCATATACATGGAGCTGTTGTCCACGTGGAAAATATGGGCTGTAAGTTCCTATCTTCACCTTAAAAGTAACACCATGGGGTGGTAAACTCCAAATATGGAAAATATCATACGCTTTCTGAAGTTTTCCTTTTTGGTTCATATTTACTGTGTCCCCCACAGGATTAGTGAACTGTGTCTTCTTCAGAACTGTGTTCATCTGAAAGACAGGCAGCATCCAATAAAGTGTGTGCCCTTCCTTGAATCAAAAAAGCATTATTATTGAGAACATTAATGAAAGTTATCCCCTACACTGATTATCACATGTTTGGCAAATTAATATACAGAGACCTCATTAAAACAAGGAGAGTATTCAAGAGAAAGGACTGATTACTTTTACAGTATTATAACAGGGGTCATGATATTTATATGCTCAGTGAGAAAATCACTGATCGTCCTTGATGCATTGTGTCTTCTGGTTCATTGCCTTTGCAGTAGAGATATCTAACATTCTATAGATTTACTTTCTCAGCAGAAAAAATACTCAGACACATTTCCATTGGGAGAAATATTTCCTACTATCCTTAGAGTGGGCATCTGAAAAATTTGTAAAGATATAACATTGATGACAACAAATATCATATATTGGAAGAAATACTACCTTCCAGCAGCTAGAATATAGTCCTTTCCCATTGTCCATTGGCTGAGTATCTACTTGTTGAAGATCCATCTCATGCAGTGTATGGGCCAGAGCATACACAGCATTGTATATGTCATAACTGTCATCACTAAAGTCCATGTCAAAAGTTCGTACCAATACCCATTCCATAGCAGCATTCAAAGAGCAGTTCTTCAGTGTATTACAATTGGACATGGAGACATCGCAGTTAAAATTCATCCACTCCAGCCTTGCAAGGTAATCGTCTGTGTATTCCACAGGGTTCATTCTCTGAACAAAATTTTTAAAGCCAGAAATCTCTCCATGATATTGTGCAAAAACTAGAGTCATATGGGATGAGTCATGCATGAATTCTCTTTTACAAATAGTCACATCCCACTATGAGGTGATGACCCATATTCTCTGTAAACCTCTGGATTTCCAGATTTGATGGCTCACAGAAAGAGTACTGTCTGTGTCACCATAAATGATAACAACATTTGTGGATGATGTGTCGATTTGGTTATAATATGTTTCAGCTCTTGACATGTACAACTGCGTGTTGATTGGAATCATATTTACAAAGGCCAAACAGATTGTATTTTTTTCCAACTCTCTTCTTAAATATGAGAGAAATTGGGTACCCTGATCATTGTCAGGGATGACCAAGCCTATCCAGTTCCACCTGAAGTGAAGTATGACAGAGACCATGGCCAAGGCTAGAGATGTATCCTTGGGGGCCATCTGATACAGATAGGGAATTTTTTCACGATCATTCAGCATTGGATGGGAAGGTCCATAGGTAAGCTGTATGATCTAGGATGCAGGGAGCAGCGAGAGGTCTATGCACTCCTAAGAACTTGTAAACTCATTTTTTTCTAAAAACAGTACTAGAAAACCACCTAGTCTAAAACCCTTAGATATTATTTCTTCCCTCATTTCTATTTCAAACATGGAAATGCAGAAGGCCCATCAGTCTCTGAATAGTACTCATAAGCTATACCAATTGACATAAATGTAATGCTAGTCCCCTCCTAACTCATTTTTTAGTATCTTTGAATGTTGTCAATGGAAAAAACATTTCACTCAAGCACAATCCATGGAAATCTTACCTGTTGGTTTATATAAAATTCCATATATGTCCTAAACATCACAGATGTTTCCCAGTATGGTCCCGTAATCATCATAAGACATGGTATTTTCTTACATGCATAATTAGGGGTGATTTCAGGATCTTGTTCCAAATTTTGATAGAGACTGTATAACTGAGAAACCCTAAAGCAATTATTTTCTGTGAAATTAAATACTAAAGATTTATTTGGTAATAAATCAGGGTTCCTGTTGACCTCATCGAGGGCAAAAGCCAAGACCAGAGCAAACTTGTAGTTCTCAGGTGGTAGTCTGTAAAAGTACACAGTGTTTAATGTGGACAAAATAGATAGATGATTGTTAGCAGTCTACAATACAAGGATTGTTTTGTACTGAACATTATTCCTAAATAGTCTTTGTGTAAATTTTTATTTTTAAATAAATTAAAGAAATAAAGATGCTTTTGCTATAAGATGTTTATGTCTGCATGCAGCTGTGTGTGTGACAGGATTAATGCTAATTTAAGACACAAAAGGGCACTGAACCCATGCTTTTGAATTACAATTTCCTATAGCCTACACTAGTCTAAAATGCACAGGGATACACCTGCTTTCGGTCCTGAGTGCCAAGATTAAGGGCATGTACCCCACTGCAGTATTCTTCAGCTATTTCATGATGAAATAGGCATGTCATATCCTCATCCTGGATATATCTAAGCAACACAACTTTGTGCTAGATAACATCTTTTGACTGCAATTGTGGTTACACGATTAAAACACTAGCATCCTACTGAGGTTTGTAGTGCCAGTATTATATGTTTATAAAATAGAGTAATATAAACCGTAAAATATGTGAGAAGGTTTTGTAACAAAATATGCAACGAGTCAGTAGAAAATAAAAATTTTTGGTGTTTTCAAATCAGGGATTTTCTGTGGCTTTGGAAGCTGTCCTGAAACTAGCTCTGTAGACCAGGCTGGTCTCCAACTCATAGATATCTACCTGCCTCTGTCTCCCGAGTGCTGAAACTAAAGGAGTGCGCCAACACTGCCCGACAGTAGGGAGTAATTTTAACATGTTATGTTTATATGTATAGAAGAATAAACTCATAGTTCTTACTAGTCATTTTATATAATCGGACCAGTATACATCCAGCATACTATTTTAGTCTAAATGATTTACTCAGAGTTAAATACAGTTCGTTTTCCATTGAGAAAATGTACCTTTCTCATGAGTCTGTATATAAAAAAGTGTCAATTTAAACATATTACTTATTATTGCAAAGAAAAGTTATCACTGGAATTTTCAGTAAGACACAAAGGAATTTGACTAGAAATTGAGCAATAGAAATACATTCCCCACACTACAGTTAAGAAACCTCAGCAATTTGAGTTGTTATATTTGTCTATTGAAATACAGTGCTGTGTTTTATGTCAGGTAGCAGCATTCCACAAAATCAACATGTGTATAGTGCCTACATTGATGAAATATGTAGCTTACAATTGGTAAAATTAGTGGAAGAGGTAAGTGTTAGAGATTAAAAAACTTACACAAAAAACACAAATGACTCTTAAATAACAGCAAAGAGCTGCTACGTAACTCCTCTATACCTGTTCTCATGTGTTGCCAAATATCATAGGCTACAGCTCTCACTCAGGCATGTGACAAGGGAAGTCATCACCCATCACTATTAGTTTTAGCAACAATTTTAGAAGACTACAAACATATTCTTTACAATCCATACATTCGTTACTGTAAGGAAGAGTGGGGAACTGGACTTTATAATACTTAAAGCCAGAGGTTGTTCATGTATATAAGTGAAGTACAGAAAAACAGGGAGACAAATGGAGCTCACAACAGACAGACTTGAGTCAGCTTCAGAAGGCAGAGTGACTGCACAAAAGCAATTTGAGGGAGTAATATTTATATGCAATCTCTCTGCAGCTATGGGTGCCATATACATTTGTGGTCCTCACACAAGCACGCACTGATGAAAGGACCATCAGCAGATTCTAAGGCTATTTACTTGCATATTCTTAGGATGAAATTCATTGAAATTGCATGTGGTTTCTTTGGATGAAGTATCACTGGCTTCTGTGCTATAGACAGTGTCAAGAGGAGGGCTCATGGTAGAGACTTCTTCCTTCACTCTCTTTCCAGCTTTGTAAGTAGGAAATTAATGGGAAAAAATGCACACTGGAAAAACTTAAAAAAGTAAAATAGCAATGAGTCTCTAAAGGAATTTAGGGGTGTTTCTTAGTGTGGAGATTGAGAGTATGAGACACAAGCCAAAAACCCATGACAAAATATTCTTGATGACATTTACATGGAAAATACAAAAACACTTACGGTACATTCAAAATATCGTTGAAATACTCTTTCTCCACTGGCCCCCGCACTATAGTGGGGAAGAAGACACAACCTATCTTCAAGAATCCATGCTCGTCTTCATCATGCTTCATTTTCCAAAAACAACTGGGGTGAATGGAACTGGATATGAGGCGGGGAATGTTCAGGAGCAAGAAGAAGAAAATCAAAATCAACATCTCTGTCCTATACTTGACCAGGGCTGCATGAATTATGAAGTGTCATGTAGATAAGCCCGTTGAAATCCTACATGCTTTTATTTCTTGGCCAAATAAGAGTCTGTTTTCAAATCCATGATTCTTTTTTCTCCCAGCTGTTTCCTCTCCCCTGGAGGAATGTTGGACACTCTCTTCCCTGAGGCTCTGCATCTGAGGTCCACAGGATTTGTGGAAAACATTTGTGGACATGTACATATGGGAATAGTTCATTTTCCCATTCCCTGTCATCACTCATGTTTGGGAGGAAGACATTTTGAGAAAACTTGGTCCCAAACTGCCTGGAGTTTTATGAACACCATTAAAAATTAGGTCACTGGATTTTCCTAGGTCACCTACAATGAATCCATAAACTACTGGTTCAAGAAGGACACAAGAATTCAGAATTCACAGTTACACACTGCATTTTACATCACCAAGTGCATTCCAGGGAGAGGCAGCCGAATTTGTGGAGCTTCTGAGATCCACAGAGTATGCACAGTGTGACCTAATACCTTTATTGTCAGTGGGAGAGTGTACTGGTGATGTTTTCCTCTTTATTTTTCTTCCCACTGGCTTCACCTGGTATCCCATCCCCAAGTCTGTCAAGACGCTTCATGCTCAAATGGTAACTGTCTTTCTTGGTGTAAAATATATGTATGGGACACACACATTCAGAGACAAACAGATGGATAGACAGTTAAACAACCTACAGAAGGACAGACACACACTATTGCATTGAGAATCAGTAAAGACTCTTAATTGAAGATGTCTGACTCCTTAGTTTAAAATGATTGTATCCTTTTCCATGCTCTATTACTGTTAATATACCATAATTTAATGCTTCCAGGTAGAGGGCAACTCTGTTCTATGTATATAACCTCCCCATTCCTTATATCTGACTTCTAATATTTCTAATAGAAGCCTGGACCAAGTAGTATTATTCAATTTAATTTTATCTTTATATCATTTATGAATTACATAGAAGCTATTTACTTAAAGTTGTGTATAACTGGTTATTTGACACTTAAAAATCACTGCATATATTTAACTGAGATAATTTGTTGAAGAAACATTCAAAACTCTAAAAATGCATTGTAAATAGCAATAAACACTAACTATGCATGAAGTAAAATAAAAATCTATATATCTTTTCTTTAATTGCTCATTTCTTGGCACACATCAATGTTGATTCAATTTCATTTGTATTCTGAATAGTGCTTTAATAACCATGGACAGGCAACTGTGTATGTGCTATGCAGACTCATGCTGCTTAAGCAAATCCCACTAGATAAGGATGGACTATAACATCATTGTACATTTACTAACAATGTCATCTGTTACTGCATACTACACTGGCTGCCTCAGTTTCCACTCACACTAGATATGTTCAGGGGATTCCCCAAATTCTCCTACCTTCTCATTCAGGTTTACTCATTGATGCTATCCATTCTCACTGTGATGAAGGACTCTCATTGAAACTATGATTTTCATTTTTTGATATGTAAGGCAACGGAAAGTAATTTCATACTAGAAATGTTGTCTGTAATTTCAAGTCAGGAAAATAAACATATAATACTTGTTATAAAGATAAGTACTACAATGGCCAGTAGAGTTGGCACCAGTGGTCTAGAGCAGAGACATATCTTCCAGCGGACCTGGGTTCTATTTCTAGCACCCACTTGGAGGTCCACAAGCATTTGTAAATTCAGTTCTAGAGGATCTAATTAGCTATCCTGACCTCTGGAAGTTCATACATGTAAGATGAAGATAACTTTGAAAAGAAGCCAGGCGTTGGTGGCGCACTACTTTAATCCCAGCACTCGGGAGTCAGAGGCGCGCAGGTCTCTGTCAGTTCGAGGCCAGTCTGATCTCCAGAGAGAGTGCCAAGACAGGTTCTAAAGCTACACAGAAGAAAGCCTGTCTCGAAAAAAAAATTTGAAAAGAAACAATTATGCCTTACTCATTTTAAAAAAGGAAAAAAATTTACTTATATTTTATCACAGACTCTTTTTAAAAAAATGAAATGTAATAAGACAAAACAAACCCTACTACATCAAAGGTGGACAAGGCAAAACATCAGGAGGAAAATATCCCTAAGAGAAGTACAAGTAACTCATTGCCCACTCATTCACAGACATAGAAATCCCATAAAAGTAATAACCTAGAAGCTATAATGTGCATTCCATGGATCTGATTTTTACCCATGTAGGCACTGTGATTGATACTTCGGCGCCTGTGTGTTTATGTACTTTTTTGGTCAACTGCTTTAGAAGATCTTGTTCACCTGATGTCAACCATGCCCTACTGGCCTCTCCTGATTCCTGTATATTATCTGGCTAAGGGTCTCTGTGTTTGTTCCCATTGGCTACAGGAGGAAACTTTTCTGATGATGACATAAGGTGTTTCTGATCTTACAGTATATCATATATCCTTCAGAGCCATTGTATCAGAACATTTCTTTCTTATTCAAGAAGTATTTGGTTTTACCCTATGCCTCCGGGTTATCTAGTATTCAGTTGTAGGTCACCTAAGTGGTACCAGAAAAGTGTTCTGTCTTGTGGAGAGAGCCTTAAGTATAATTATACATTGGATGATTACTCCCACAAGCTTTGTGCCGGCAAAGCCATAGAATTTTTGTAGGCAGGAATGATTATACATTCCTAGATTCATGGCTTTCTTGGTGTTAATGTTTCTTTTTTGGTACAATGAAGACTACCTTCCCATATTAAGGAAACTGGAACTTGGGGGTAAATTTCTAAGATAGGTAGCAGATTGACCTTTAGATGTTAATATTGAGGTATTGTCTTCAGCAGTAGGTGCTTACTGTCAGCTTGCGGAGAGGAAACTATTTTCTTCACAGCAAACTGGTTTATTTGAGGATTTTCTCAGGACCACTTTGGCCTATGACTCAACTGAATGCAGCATGGTCCTGTTACAGGAAGCTTCAATTTGTGACAAGATATGGCTATTTGGGACTCCATCTTGCTGAGTATCTGTAGAATCCATTTATATCACCTTCATGTATTTCAGCAGGTGTCCACTGCACTAAGGTTTCCTACCATACCACAAACACCTATCAATTCTAGCTGCCATTATGCATATTTCCTCCTTCAACCTTATCTATCCTCCCACACCCAAATTGTTACTCCTTTTCCTGTCTAGAGTGACTCTCCATTTGCTCATCAAATGTATTGTTACCCCTCTCATGTGTTGTAATTTATGAAAATCGGCTTCAGGGGAAAGAGGGCATGAGGCAGGGAACAAGTAGGGGGAAATTTTAGGAGGGAAATAGATCATAAAAATTGAAACGGGAGGATGGAAACTGCCTCTGAGACAGGCTCCACAGGAGAGAGGAAATATTGTCGACAGATGGGGGAAGAGAATAAAGGAAAGAGGTGGATGGGGAGTGGTCAGAGCCCTTTTAAAAGGGAACATTGTTAATATGCCCAGGTATGCTCTAGGAGCTACAGTTGAGATTGTATCCTGTCATAACACCAAGGACAAGCCAGTTCTAAAGCCTAAATACTAACTTACACTAGTGGCAAACATATGTACCCCCAGTCAATTCCTTCATAGATAACTTCTCTAAGGCTACTGATTTTTAACTTGGGTATTATTTATTTGATTTTAATATATAAAGATAAAAGAATACAGAAGATATGTATTTTTTCTGGGTCCCAGTTACTGTCAGTGTTACAGTTGTGGGGTGAAATGTATATTGGCTGGAGGAAGTCAGGCAATACTTTTGAGAGTTACAGCTCTTAAGGGAAAGCTTTCCTTGTTCTCAGAGGTCATTCTACACTGGCAAATGTTATCCTTTCAAAGGTAAAGATATCTGGGCTTTCACAAGCCAGGCTATACCTGTAGCTTAGAAGGCAATGGTATCCTGGTTGGCAGAAGGCATGCTATACCTGTAGGTATATCTGAAGGTAAAGATATCCAGGCCATTGGAAGCCAGGCTATACCTACAACAGAAATGAAAGGTATCCTGACAATCTGAATTCAGGCAATACCTATAGCTCGTTTCTGGTTGGTGATGGTTTTCCCAAACCAATGTAGGAGTACTGCACCTCTCCAAGAGGGCACTAACAACTCAGCTCTGCTCTGTTCTGCTGAGGGAGTTTCCCCCACAGAGATATAGCAGTCTTCTCCTCTATGGGAGAATCATTGCTTCTCTTCTGTTCTCACACAGCAATGCAGCAGTTCTGCTCCTGCAAAGGGTGGTACTTCTCTGGTCCACTCTACTGATCATCCCCAGACCTCATTCAAGAGATTTGTTATGAGGGAAGAATGCAGGAGAGTGGTTGCTTTACTTGGGTGGAAAAAGGCATCACCAAACTGCACAAGTACATGACTTAATATAGAGATTCTCAGGGACAAGGTTTTTCCAGGGTGAAGATTTTGACGGTGGAAATTGGTCATATTTCACACCCTGAGCTTGGACAAGCACAGTAATTGGCTGTATTTCATGCTCAGACCTTGGTAGATCTTCCTGGTAGAGATTGGTTGGTTTTCTTCCTGAAAACCAAACTCTGTCAGGGACAGAGCATGTTTCCTTGGCTCTGGTTATAGGACTAATGTGTGTTTCTTTTCCAGGACCTATGTAAATGTTTGGCTCTAGTTTCAGAATGTGTTTCATTCACTAGCTCTGGTTTCAGGGTCAAAGCATGTGTTTCATTGTCTGACCATTTCATCCTACAGGAGCATTACTGAGGATATTTATCTCTAGA
>NC_048602.1:20644256-20677207 GCF_003668045.3 Cricetulus griseus | reverse complement strand
GGCTCAGGATTTATTTATAGTACCCATTGATTGGAACTAAGATTTCTCCAGTTTTCCTTGATAAAAATAACACTTCTTTCATTCTTGTGAGCTATGCTCAGAGCAGTTACAAGCATACATGAGGACAAACTCTCATACCCACAAAAAAGTAGAAAGAAAGAAAAAAAGCAAGGTAATAGTTCATTGAATATCTAATATAGATCATGAAATTGTTAATTTGTGCTTAGAGGTGTTGACAAATTAGGAAATCTTTGGAAAAAGGATTAAACAAAATTAAATAATGAAAATTCATTACTTGTGTATTTGTATTTACTTCATCCTTAAATTGCCTAGTATTTCAACATCTGGGACCAAGATTCAGAATAAAGGAGGAAATCACTATACTATAATCAGTATCACACAAAGAGGACAGTTCTCACCTTAGTGGAAATAAATTAAATCATTTTAAAAATCATATATATTCATATTTAAAACCAGAACCATGTTTGGATATGATAAAATGGATTATATGCATGTCAGAAATCCACAAAGCTTAATAGTCACATCAAACAGTAGAAAAGAAGTAGCATAAAGCGGGATGCTGGATATTGGTGCATATTATGCCAATTTATTACTTGAAGTTAAAAGGAAGCACAAATGGTCCCACAAGAAGTGTTACTGATGTATGATAAAATCAGTACAATTGGGTCAGACCCACCTGTCTATCTCCTGTGGACCACTCTAACATGTCTTCATATACATGGATTTGTGGTCCATGTTGAAAATATGGGCTGTAAGTTCCTATCTTCACCTTAAAAGTAACGCCATGGGGTGGTAAACTCCAAATATGGAAAATGTCATACGCTTTCTGAAGTTTTCCTTTTTGGTTCATATTTACTGTGTCCCCCACAGGATTAGTGAACTGTGTCTTCTTCAGAACTGTGTTCATCTGAAAGACAGGCAGCATCCAATAAAGTGTGTGCCCTGCCTTGAATCAAAAAAGCATTATTATTGAGAACATTAATGAAAGTTATCCCCTACACTGATTATCACATGTTTGGCAAATTAATATACAGAGACCTCATTAAAACAAGGAGAGTATTCAAGAGAAAAGACTGATTACTTTTACATTATTATAACAGGGGTCATGATATTTATACGCTCAGTGAAAAAATCACTGATTGTCCTTGATGCATTGTGTCTTCTGGTCCATTGCCTTTGCAGTAGAGATTTCTAACATTCTATAGATTTACTTACTCAGCAGAAAAAATACTCAGACACATTTCCATTGGGAGAAATATTTCCTACTATCCTTAGAGTGGGCATCTGAAAAATTTGTAAAGATATAACATTGATGACAACAAATATAATATATTGGAAGTAATACTACCTTCCAGCAGCTAGAATATTTTCCTTTCCCATTGTTCATTGGCTGAGTATCTACTTGTTGAAGATCCATCTCATGCAGTGTATGGGCCAGAGCATACACAGCATTGTATATGTCATAACTGTCATCACTAAAGTCCATGTCAGAAGTCCGTACCAATACCCATTCCATAGCGTCATTCAAAGAGCAGTTCTTCAGTGTATTACAATTGGACATGGAGACTTCACAGTTAAAATTCATCCACTCCAGCCTTGCAAGGTAATCGTCTGTGTATTCCACAGGGTTCATTCTCTGGACAAAATTTTTAAAGCCAGAAATCTCTCCATGATATTGTGCAAAAACTAGAGTCATATGGGATGAGTCATGAATGAATTCTCTTTTACTAATAGTCACATCCCACTGTGAGGTGATGACCCATATTCTCTGTAAACCTCTGGATTTCCACATTTGAAAGCTCACAGAAAGAGTACTGTCTGTGTCACCATAAATGATAACAACATTTGTGGATGATGTGTCGATTTGGTTATAATATGCTTCAGCTCTTGACATGTACAACTGTGTGTTGATTGGAATCATATTTACAAAGGCCAAACAGATTGTATTGTTTTCCAACTCTCTTCTTAAATATGAGAGAAATTCCTTACCCTGATCATTGTCAGAGATGACCAGGCCTATCCAGTTCCACCTGAAGTGAAGTATGACAGAGACCATGGCCAAGGCTAGAGATGTATCCTTGGGGGCCATCTGATACAGATAGGGAAATTTTTCACGATCATTCAGCATTGGATGGGAAGGTCCATAGGTAAGCTGTATGATCTAGGATGCAGGGAGCAGGGAGAGGTCTATGCACTCCTAAGAACTTGTAAAATCATTTTTTTCTGAAAACAGTACAAGAAAACCACCTAGCCTAAAAACCTTAGATATTATTTCTTCCCTCATTTCTATTTCAAACATGGAAATGCAGAAGGCCCATCAGTCTCTGAATAGTACTCATAAGCTATACCAATTGACATAAATGTAATGCTAGTCCCCTCCTAACTCAATTTTTAGTATCTTTGAATGTTGTCAATGGAAAAAACATTTCACTCAAGCACAATCCATGGAAATCTTACCTGTTGGTTTATATAAAATTCCATATATGTCCTAAACATCACAGATGTTTCCCAGTATGGTCCCGTAATCATCATAAGACATGGAATTTTCTTACATGCATAATTAGGGGTGATTTCAGGATCTTGTTCCAAATTTTGATAGAGACTGTATAACTGAGACACCCTAAAGCAATTATTTTCTGTGAAATTAAATACTAAAGATTTATTTGGTAATAAATCAGGGTTCCTGTTGACCTCATCGAGGGCAAAAGCCAAGACCAGAGCAAACTTGTAGTTCTCAGGTGGTAGTCTGTAAAAGTACACAGTGTTTAATGTGGACAAAATAGATAGATGATTGTTAGCAGTCAATACAAGGATTATTTTGTACTGAACATTATTCCTAAATAGTCTTTGTGTAAATTTTTATTTTTAAATAAATTAAAGAAATAAAGATGCTTTTGGTATAAGATGTTTATGTCTGCATGCAGCTGTGTGTGTGTGACAGGATTAATGCTAATTTAAGACACAAAAGGGCACTGAACCCATGCTTTTGAATTACAATTTCCTATAGCCTACACTAGTCTAAAATGCACAAGGATACACCTGCTTTCGGTCCTGAGTGCCAAGATTAAGGGCATGTACCCCACTGCAGTATTCTTCAGCTATTTCATGATTAAATAGGCATGTCATATTATCATCCTGGATATATCTAAGCAACGCAACTTTGTGCTAGATAACATCTTTTGACTGCAATTGTGGTTACACGATTAAAACACTAGCATCCTACTGAGGTTTGTAGTGCCAGTATTATATGTTTATAAAATACAGTAATCTAAACCGTAAAATATGTGAGAAGGTTTTGTAACAAAATATGCAACAAGTCAGTAGGAAGTAATTTTTTTTGGTGTTTTCAAGACAGGGATTTTCTGTGGCTTTGGAAGCTGTCCTGAAACTAGCTCTGTAGACCAGGCTGGTCTCCAACGCATAGATATCTGCCTGCCTCTGAATCCCGAGTGCTGAAACTAAAGGAGTGCGCCACCACTGCCCGACAGTAGGGAGTAATTTTAACATGTTGTGTTTATATGTATAGAAGAATAAACTCATAGTTCTTATTAGTCATTTTATATAATCGGACCAGTATACATCCAACATACTATTTTATTCTAAATGATTTACTCAGAGTTAAATACAGTTCGTTTTCCATTGAGAAAACGTACCTTTCTCATGAGTCTGTACATAAAAAAGTGTCAATTTAAACATATTCCTTATTATTGCAAAGAAAAGTTATCATTGGATTTTCAGTAAGACACAAAGGAATTTGAGACTAGAAATTGAGCAACAGAAATACTACATTCCCCACACTACAGTTAAGAAACCTCAGTAATTTGAGTTGTTATATTTGCCTATTGAAATGCAGTGCTGTGTTTTAAGTCATTACCAGCATTCCACAAAATCAAAATGTGTATAGTGCCTACGTTGATGAAATATGCAACTTACAATTAGTAAAATGAGTGGAAGAGGTAAGTGTGATATAAGTGTTAGAGATTAACAATCTTTTACAAAAAAGACAAATGACTCATTAATAACAGCAAAGAGCTGCTACCTAACTCTTCTATACCTGTTCTCAAGTGTTGCCAAATATCATATGCCACATCTGTCACTCAGGCAAGTGACAAGGGAAGTCATCACCCATCACTATTAGATTTAGCAACAATTTTAGAAGACTACAAACATAACCTTTACAATCCATACATTCCTTACTGTAAAGGAAGAGTGGGGAACTGGACTTTATAATTCATAAAGCCAGTGGTTGTTCATGTATATAAGTGAAGTACAGAAAAACAGGGAGACAAATGGAGCTCACAAAAGACAGACTTGAGTCAGCTTCAGAAGGCAGAGTGACTGCACAAAAGCAATTTGAGGGAGTAATATCTATATGCAATTTCTCTGCAGCTATGTGTGCCATATACATTTGTGGTCCTCACACAAGCATCCACTGATGAAAGGACCATCAACAGATTCTAAGGCCATTTACTTGCATATTCTTAGGAGGAAATTTATTAAAATTACATGTGGTTTCTTTGGATGAAGTATCACTGGCTTCTGTGCTATAGACAGTGTCAAGAGGAGGGCTCTTTGTGGTGGATCATGGTAGAGACTTCTAAATTCACTCTCTTTCCAGCTTTGTAAGTAGGAAACTAATTGGAAAAAATGCACACTGGAAAAAATTAAAAAAGTAAAATAGCAACGAGTCTCTAAAGGAATTTAGGGGCGTTTCTTAGTGTGGAGATTGAGAGAATGAGACACAAGCCAAAAACCCATGACAAAATATTTTTGATGACATTTACATGGAAAATACAAAAACACTTACGGTACATTCAAAATATCGTTGAAATACTCTTTCTCCACTGGCCCCTGCACTATAGTGGGGAAGAAGACACAACCTATCTTCAAGAATCCATGCTCATCTTCATCATGCTTCATTTTCCAAAAACAACTGGGGTGAATGGAACTGGATATGAGGCGGGGAATGTTCAGGAGCAAGAAGAAGAAAATCAAAATCAACATCTCTGTCCTATACTTGACCAGGGCTACATGAATTATGAAGTGTCATGTAGCCCATTGAAATCCTACATGCTTTTATTTCTTGGCAAAATAAGAGTCTGTTTTCATAATCCATGATTCTTTTTTCTCCCAGCTGTTGCCTCTCCCCTGGAGGAATGTTGGACATTCTCTTCCCTGAGGCTCTGCATCTGAGGTCCACAGGATTTGTGGAAAACATTTGTGGACATGTACATATGGGAATAGTTCATTTTCCCGTTCCCTGTCATCACTCATGTTTGGGCGGAAGACATTTTGAGAAAACTTGGTCCCAAACTGCCTGCAGTTTTATGAACACCATTAAAAATTAGGTCACTGGATTTTCCTAGGTCACCTACAATGAATCCATAAACTACTGGTTCAAAAAGGACACAAGAATTCAGAATTCACAGTTACACACTACATTTTACATCACCAAGTGCATTCCAGGGAGAGGCAGCCGAATTTGTGGAGCTTCTGAGATCCACAGAGTATGCACAGTGTGGCCTAATACCTTTATTGTCAGTGGGAGAGTGTACTGGTGATGTTTTCCTTTTTATTTTTCTTCCCACTGGCTTCACCTGGTATCCCATCCCCAAGTTTGTCAAGACTCTTCATGCTCAAATGATAACTGTCTTTCTTAGTGTAAAATATATGTATGTGACAAACACACTCAAAGACAAACAGATGGATAGTCAGTTAAACAAACTTACAGAAGGACAGACACACTCTATTGCATTGAGAATCAGTAAAGACTCTTAATTTAAGATGTCTGACTCCTGAGTTTAACAAGATTGTATCCTTTTCCATGCTCTATTACTAAATACCTCTGTATTTATCTATATAGTGGAGTAGATATGTTCTTTTCTGCTCTAAAATTCAAAACTGTTCAAAATATATGCAATGTTCTTTTTTAAATTTCGGAGTGAATGAATGACTTTGATGGTACCTGAGTTATGAGAGAATAATACAAGATATGACTGAGAGAGTGAACTTCAGTTTTCAGACAGACTTAAAGCAATGTTCCTTAAAGTTTTCACTGACAAAGGAAGAGTGAAGGCCAAAGAGGTCAAGACCATGTTTTGGAAACCCACACAAATACCTTACATGAGCATATAGGAGCTGAAGGACACCAGTCAGTCACGTGGAGAACCAGCATAGGACCTATCCAGGCCCACTGAATGTGGGTGTTACTTTGGGAGGCCTGGACAGACTATGGGGCCTCAGGCACTAGATCCAGTATTTAGCAATAGTGCAACAATGGGCAATGGAATCTCACTCCCTAAGGAGGGATACTCTCTCATCCTGGATAACAGGGAATGACTGAGGTCCTGCCCCAAATGCTGTGACAGACTTTGATGATTCCCAGTGGGAGGCTTCACCCTCCTTAGGTTGTGTATGTGGTATGTAATGGGTGTTGGTTTAGGACACGGGAGAACAGAAGGGAGAGGGAATTGGGATTGGTATAGAAAAGTTTCTTTTCAATTAAATAAAAATTCATAAAAAAACAAAATGTTCCTCCTTGGGAGGGGAGGCAGGGGAATATCCTGATCCATCCTAAGAGTTAGAAGAGTAAAACAGAATAAAGAGGGATGTTTTGAAAAACTTAAAGAATATTACAGAAGCTGTACAGAAGCCTCAGCATTAATATCATGTGCTGTTCTGAAGAAGACAGGAATCAATATTCATCTTTCAAATACTCTTCAGAACTACTTAAAGCAATACGTCCAAAGGAACAGATGGTCTCTGAGCTTAAAGGTTATCGGACTCACATGTGCCTATGAGCACACACACACACATACACACACACACACACACACACACACACACACACACACACACAGACACAACGACGACGACGACACAAAAAGTGTATAATTTTTAAAAATTTAATTCAGTATTATTTTTTATTTGTTCAAATTACAAACAACCTTGCTTCACATGTCAATCCCTTCTTCTCCTCTCTCCCCTCCTACCAGCCCCATGCCAGCCCCCCACTACATCCCCCCTTGCTCCACAAGGAGGGTAAGGCGCTCCCTGGGGCTTCCCAAAAGTCTGCCACATCATCCTGGACCTCCTCCATATATCCAGGCTGCGAGAGCATCCCTCTATGTGGGATGGGCTCTCAAAATCCCTTCTTACAACAGGGGTAAAAACAACAAGCTTTTTTGATATTTTTTTTAGATAGAGTTTCTAGGTATTGTTTTGGAGGCGCTTCTGGAACTTAATCTGTGGACCAGGCTGCACTCAAACTTGCAGAGATGTGTCTCCTGAGTACTGGGATTAAAGGGGTATGCCACCAATGCCCTCTAAATGTATAAATTTTTACACATAAGAAAAATTTAAAGACACAGTAATGGGTTTCTACATTTTGGTGTGCTCTTTAGATAACAGAATTAGAAATAATCTACATATAAATAAGTTAGTATATGAGAAGAGATGAGTTGGACTCCATTCATGGTTTTGTGATAAAAACTTCAACATTTAGTGTGGCATAAGAGACACAGGCACGGGACTGATAAGAGAAGAACAGCTAGTTAAAATGATATTTTATACTATTAATTTACATGACACTGACCATAAAAATTCTCTGCATCTGTCACATTTCTATTGAAGAAAAGCATGGGTGTTAATACATCTGTGTTATAGTAAAATCTACAGAACACAATCTTCTAAAGCATAAATATCCCCAGTTCAAAGTTATAAGGGTGGGATTTCTGTTATAACAATTACTCTATTTTTATTTATTGAATTAGGGTGTTTTCTTATATACATATACTAACCATAGAGACCAGAATACTGCTATGAATTCTAAGAACTGGAATTTTGAGTATGACTTGCTGCCATTTGTTTGCTGGGTTGTAAATCTAGTGTCTCCAGAAGAATATGCAATGATAGTGTTTCTGATTAGATATCACTTGTCCCTCAAATGTTAACATTGGAGGCTTACCTTTTTCCTTGACCACTATTAAGGGAGTGTGATCCATCCATCAGTTAGGCTGACACGGTTCCACAAACACTCTACACTGATACATACTCACACCATTAGGAAGCCATGCTCCATGCAATGTGTCAGGAAAATTTATTAAATACTATTTTTGTTCCCAGCCTTTAAACTGTTAGGTTAGTGGCAGAGAGATGTCGTAGCATTGAAGAAAAAGGACTGGTCTTGCTTAGGATCTAGGTTTGATTATCAGTAGCCATAACATTCTTCACAATTGAGTATATCTCAACTTATTGGAGATTTGAAGTGTATAGGCAAAAGAATTGTATGTGATGCATACATCAAATGTGCCAAGTAAAATACATAAAAATAAATATAGAGGTAAAGCTTATTACATCAATGCAATACCTCTTTGAAATGGTTAAAAACATTACTAACAAAATTCTGCTGTATACAGTATCAAAAGATCAAGTTGTATTTTTATTCTGACATATTAGTTTCTATAGAACCTTTTTCAAACAACATAACTAGATCAAAAGTCTAACTATAAAAATTGATGAAGCAAGAATTTTAGAGAGAGTAAGAGTTAAAATGAGGGAGCTCCATTGGAGCTATTCAATGGATTAAAATGGGAGTGTAAAAATACCTGGTTAGAGTTTCATTATAAAAACAAAACATAATAGAAGAAAATGATCCATGAATTTAGTCTTACAAACGATGCTTTTCTGGAAAACAATGGTTTTGTAATGTAGTTTTTCTTTATGAATGAGCATGTTGTTCATGTTTCTTCTCTTGATCAGGATGAAGTAAGGTTAAGTCACATTGGGTAGATAGAATATTGAAGAAAAGAAAGACAGTCACTAAAGTTCTGTAGAAATTATGAGTGTAGGGTAGCATATATTTGAATAGATTCTTAACATGAGAGTGTACATTAGAAGCATACATATATACATATATATCATATATATATATATATATATATATATATATACATGTTTGTCTATTAATATGTCTTTGATTCACTTTCATGACTGGTGCCTATGCAGAACAAAGATGATATGGTACTTCCTAGAACTGGAATGAAACACTTTGCATGATCTTTTCATCTATCCAGGACCATAATAGAGATGACAGTGTGGTCAATTTGTGAAACTTCACTTCTGATCCATATTTTCTAATTGTTTTTAAAAGTTGAAATCAGTGAAATTGAGACAAAGAAATATGTTCAAGAATCAAGGAAAAATGAGCTGCTTCTTTGAGACAACAAGATAGGCATATTTTTATGCAATCTAACTAAGGGTGGTGTAATAAAATTTAAGGAAACATAATGAAAATACAAAAATATGACAAAATTACAGACTGCTAGAAAATACAGAGAAGCTACAGAACACATTTAAAACTGTACTCTGCCTAATATAAAAATCTAAAAGAAATGGACAATGTACTCAAGACATAACCCTTAGCCCGGCAAAATGATCAACAAATAAATTTAAATTGACCTTTTTCCAATAGTGAAATAGAGGCCCTCCTTACATATACCCCCCAAAACAAATCCCAGCCCAGATGGTTTTAGCACAGAGTTCAATCAGAATTTCAAAGAAGAGTTAATGCTACTAAAGTTTATTCCAAAAACCAGAAGCAGAAGGACATTGATCAATTAATATTTTAAGGCTGAATTTACTCTGAAATTCAACCTACATTAGGACCCAACAGAGAAAGTGAATCCCAGAGCAATTTCCATTATGAACATAGAGGCAAAAATACTTTAAATACCCAAAAACTGAACCCAAATACGCATCATGATGAAGGATGTTCCAATCTAGAGATTCTCGGTTTGTTCAAGATATGAAAATTAGTAATGTAATATACTATATATACTAAATAAAAGAAAAAACTCAGGTGATCATCTCATTAAATGATGAAAAAGTGCTTTGACAAATCCAACACCCCTTCATAGAGAGATTGGGGATTGCTGAAGATATGAAAATAGGTCAAAGTATTCAACCATATACACTAAGTTCAAGGAATGATTCCAATACGATTATCTCATTTAATGACCAAAAAAACTTTGTCAAAATCTAACACCTCTTCATGGAGAGATTACATAGAAAAGTGGCATCACTCAACAAAATGAAGCATTTTACTGAAAGCCTAGAGCTGACATCCAATTGAATGTAGAGCAATTCAAAGCAATTCCACTAAATCAGGAATAAGAAAATATCATTCATTCTCACTATCCCAATTAAATATAGTATTTGAAGTTTACAAAAGAACAAAAAGACAACTGGGGAAAGGGTATTCCATTTGGAAAAGAAGAAGTCAATGTATCCCTGAAATGACCACATACGTATAAGATAGTGCCAGACATAGTATCAACACAATGGTGATTTTTTTTTCTGGAGGAAAAAGAAAAGGTAATGAGAGACAAAGACAAGAGATGTGGGAAATGGGGAAAGTAGCTATGAAGAGGGCAAAGGGAAAGAGTTCCTACTGGGGGGCTGATGACAAAAGATTGCTTTTGGAAAGAGAGGAGACGTATGTGACCCATAGCCAAATGGCAGGTTATAAAGGTAAAGGGACAAACCCCATGTTATCATGAGGTATTTAACTTTTTGATTGAATAGGTTAATTAGGACATTTAAAATGGGCTTCTGGCTGCTGAATTTAAATACTTAGGTAATTTGAATTTGGTAGTGAGCTTCAGTAGCAGGAAGTAGCAGAATAAGGGCATTGGTTTCAGTGGCTAGCATTAGGATTATAGTATAACAGATATCTTATCAAGGAAGATGCACAGTGTGGCCTAATACCTTTATTGTCAGTGGGAGAGTGTACTGGTGATGTTTTCCTTTTTATTTTTCTTCCCACTGGCTTCACCTGGTATCCCATCCCCAAGTCTGTCAAGACTCTTCATGCTCAAATGTTAACTGTCTTTCTTAGTATAAAATATATGTATGTGACACACACACTCAAAGACAAACAGAAGGATAGTCAGTTAAACAAACCTACAGAAGGACAGACACACACTATTGCATTGAGAATCTGTAAAGACTCTTAATTTAAGATGTCTGACTCCTGAGTTTAACATGATTGTATCCTTTTCCATGCTCTATTACTGTTAATATACCATAATTTAATGCTTCCAGGTAGAGGGCAACTCTGTTCTATGTATATAACCTCCCCATTCCTTATATCTGACTTCTAATATTTCTAATAGAAGCCTGGACCCAGTGGTATTATTCAATTTAATTTTATCTTTAATTTATATCATTTATGAATTACATAGAAGCTATTTACTTAAAGTTCTGTATAACTGGTTATTTGTTTCTTTTCCAGGACCTATGTAAATGTTTGGCTCTAGTTTCAGAATGTGTTTCATTCACTAGCTCTGGTTTCAGGGTCAAAGCATGTGTTTCATTGTCTGACCATTTCATCCTACAGGAGCATTACTGAGGATATTTATCTCTAGATCTATATATTCACCTTCAAATATTATGATGATATGTGCTAACAACTTCTGTTTCTGGCTATGACAAATAGACCGTCTGTGAATATGGTTGTGCAAATGCCCTTGTGTTAGGGTGAAGAGTCCTTAGGGTATGTGATCAAGAGTAGTATAGCTGGATCTTGAGGCAGATAGATTCCTTTCTTTGTGGATCCACCATATTGGTTTCCAAAGAGGCTGTATGAGTTTGCTCTCCTCCCAGAAATGGACAACTGTTCCCCTTTTTACACATCCAGGCTTGCTTGGGATGCTACTTAAGCTATTGATTTAGCCATTCTCATAGATGTAAGATAGAAACTCAAAATACCCTTGATTTGTATTTTCCGGGTGGCTAAGGATTTTGAACATTAACATAAGTGTTTCTCAGGTGACTGAATTTCTGCTAAGGAGAGTTTTCTGTTTACATCTCTACCCATATTAAGTAGTGTATTTGGTATATCTATGTCTACTATTTTGCATGCTATTATTTTGATTAGGGTATGAATCCTACACCAGAAATGTAGTTAGAAAACATAGGTTCCTATGATGCAGATGGCTGCTTTGTCTGAATGACAGTGTCGTTTGCCTTAGAGAAGGTGTTTGGCTTCAATAGGTCCCATGTATTAATTGTTGATCTTAGTTCCTGCCTGTTTATAAAGTAACCTCCTGTGACAATGTATTCAAGGCTATTCTCCACGTTCTTTTCTACAGATTTCATGGAATGGGTATTAAGGGGATGTCTTTGATCTGCTATCTCTTCAGTTTGTGGAGGGTTTTAGATACAGATCTATGTGCATTCTTCTACATGCTGACATCTAGTTATAAGAGCACCATTTGTGAAAAATGCTTATTTTTCCCACTGGGTGTTACTGATTTCTGTATCAAATACTGTTTGTTCATAGGTTTAGAGATTCATCTCTGGTTCTTCCGTTTAATTGCTCTGATAAATCTCATGCCAATATCATGGAGTTGTATGACTAAACCTTTGTAATACATCTAGAAATCTGGAATGGGTGGGGGTGGGGAATCCATTAGTTCTTTTATTGTTCTTGATGGTTTTCGTTTTCCTGTATGAAGTTGAGAATTGTCATTTAGTGAACTGTAAAGAATTGTGTTGGAATTTAACAGGGATTATATTGAATCTGCACATTAGTTTTGTTTGGATGGCCATTGTTTTCAATGATAATACAAAAGCATGGGATATATTCCCATCTTCCTTGATAAGATATCTGTTATATTATAATCCTAATGCTAGCCACTGAAACCAATGCCCTTATTCTGCTACTTCCTGCTACTGAAGCTCACTACCAAATTCAAATTACCTAAGTATTTAAATTCAGCAGTCAAAAGCCCATTTTAAATGTCCTAATTAACCTCTTCAATCAAAAAGTTAAATACCTCATGATAACATGGGGTTTGTCCCTTTACCTTTATAACCTGCCATTTGGCTAAGGGTCACATACGTCTCCTCTCTTTCTAAAAGCAATCTTTTGTCATCAGCCCCCCAGTAGGAACTCTTTCCCTTTGCCCTCTTCATAGCTACTTTCCCCATTTCCCACATCTCTTGTCTTTGTCTCTCATTACCTTTTCTTTGTCCTCCAGAAAAAAAATCACCTTTGTGTTGATACCATGTCTGGCACTATCTTATACGAATGTGGTCATTTCAGGGATACATTGACTTCTTCCTTTCCAAATGGAATACCCGTTGTCCCTAGTTGTCTTTTTGTTCTTTTGTAAACTTCAAATACTATATTTAATTGGGATAGTGAGAATGAATGATATTGTCTTATTCCTGATTTAGTGGAATTGCTTTCAATTTCTCTACATTCAATTGGATGTCAGCTCTAGGCTGTCAGTAAAATGCTTCATTTTGTTGAGTGATGCCACTTTTGTATGTAATCTCTCCATGAAGGGGTGTTAGATTTTGTCAAAGTTTTTTTTTTGGTCATTAAATGAGATGATCGTATTGGATTCATTCCTTGAACTTAGTGTATATGCTTGAATACTTTGACTAATTTTTATATCTTCAACAATCCCTAATCAGTCTATGAAGGGCTGTTGGATTTGTCAAAGCCCTTTTTCATCATTTAATGAGGTGATCACCTGAGTTTTTCCTTTAGATAGTATATATAGTATATTACATTACTAATTTTCATATCTTGATCAAACGGAGAATCTCTAGATTGGAACATCCTTCATCATGATGCGCGCTTGGGTTCAGTTAGTTATTGGGTATTTTAAGTATTTTTGCCTCTATGTTCTTAATGGAAATTGCTCTGGGATTGACTTTCTCTTTTGGGTCTTTATGTAGTGAATTTCAGTCTCAAAATATTAATTGATCAATGTCTTTCTGCTTCTGGTTTTTTGAATAAGCTTAGTAGCATTAACTCTACTTTGAAATTCTGATTGAACTCTGTGCTAAAACCATCTGGGCTGGAATTTGGTTTGGGGTGTATTTATAAGGAGAGCTTCTATTTCACTATTGGATATAGGTCAATTTAAATTTCTTATTTGTTAATCATTTTACCGGGCTAAGTTTTATGTCTTGAGTACATTATCCATTTCTTTTAGATTTTTAAATTAGGCAGAGTACAGTTTTCAGTGTGTTCTGATGCTTTTCTGTATTTTCTAGCAGTCTGTCTGTCATTTTGTCATCTCTTTGGTTTTTCATTATGTCACCTTGAATTTTATTATACCATCCTTAGTTAGTTTGCATAAAAATATGCCTATCCTGTTGTCTCAAAGAAGCAGCTCTTTTTTTCCTTGATTCCTGATCATATTTCTTTGTCTCTATTTCACTGATTTCAACTCCCAGGTTGATTATTACTTGCTTTCTACTACACCTTGGAATGATTTGTTCTTTTTGTTATAGAAATTTCCAGAATTCTCTTGTTCCTTAGATGTGATCCCTACAACTTACAGGGGGGGACAGTTAGTCCTATTAATGTTATTCTTAGCAAAAATTTTATTTTGTCTCTTATGTTTTGTATGGCGTGTATACATTTTCATTGAATTCAGGAAGGTCTTTTGGTACATCCACATTTAATGGGAATGGCAGAAGTCATAATTAGCACAGCTCCTTGACAATGATCCAGGAGAGATGATCTGCATGATGGCTGCCATTGCACTTTGGGTTTTCTTCACCTCCTGGTGCATATTTAAGTGATTTTTAATATTGTACACTACGGGAACTTTGGATCATGCAAAATTTCATATGAATTATCAATGCCTTCTCACAGTATTTTTGGAGTTGTGGGCCAGGGGAAGAGCGAAGGGCAAGGAAACCAGGATTGGCATGTAAAACAAGCTTGTTTCTAATTTAAATTAAAAAAGAAAAAAAATAAAAAAGAAACAGGTCTTGCATTGTAATTCAGTATTTGGTGGATATGATCTAACTATATGTTTGTCAGTTATTTAATGAAATATCAGTTCTGGAAGATTCTTTTTCCCTGATATTTTGAAGAAATTTTTCTTGCTGGTTCTATCAAAATTATATAGCACTTGGGAACAAAAATGCATCCCAGCATCCCAGCAGTGGAAGCCAAGATGGAGAAAATTTCCACAGCTACCATGACCTTACCCTTGGTACTATGGTACACTGGGAGGAAAGTGACCCAGACACAGCAGAACAACAGCATGCTGAATGTCAGGAACTTGGCTTCATTGAATGTGTTAGGCAGATTCCTAGACAAGAAAGCGACAGTGAAGCTTGCCTGAGCCAGGCAGGCCAGGTATCCCAGGACACAGTAGAAGGCAGTGACAGAACCCTTACTGCACACAATGATGATGTGGCCATGCTCAGAGTGAGCATCAACATGAACAGAGGGAGGAGAAGTTCCCAAACAGACTGAACAGATAATAACTTGGATGAGAGTACAGATGGCAATGATGTAGTTAGGGGCCCCTGAAACCAGAAAGTATCTCACTCTTCTTCCAGGGGCTGTGACTTTGAAAGCCAGAAGCACAGTAACTGTTTTGGCCAGCACAGTGGAAACAGCCACAGTGAATACAACTCCAAATGTGATTTGCTGCAACATGCATGTAGCTGAGTTTGGATGGCCAATGAAGAGCAAGGGGCAGAGAAAACAAAAGAAGAGTGAGATGAGCAATATGTAACTGAGCTTCCTGTTATTGGCCTTCACAATGGGAGTGTCATGGTGCTTGACAAAGACTCCAAGAACCAGAGCTGTGAATGCAGAGAAGCACGAGGCCATTAAGGCAAGAGCCATCCCCAAAGGGTCTTCATAGCTCAGAAATATCACTGCTTTGGGAATGCACTGGTTCTGCTCTCTGTTGGCAAACTGGTCCTCTGGGCACTTCACACACTGATCCACATCTGAGGAAAGAGTAATGTATCATTAGTTCACCATCAATATTTTCTTGATGGGGCATTTCAATTGCATGCACAGAGGCAGCATTGCAGTGTCTGAATTTTGTTAATGAGGACCTTGCGTCATAGACATGCTTCCATTATTTAATGCTCATTGTCTGAATGGGGATCAAAAGAAAATAATTACTTTTCATTTATTTAGGTGTATTGATGCATTCATGTGACATGATATCAAGAAGCAGAGATTTTGTAGTTCATTCTGGGCCATTAATAAATGACTTGCCGAGAGTTGGTGGTGTACACCTTTAATCCCAGCACTCAGGAGGCAGAGGTAGATGGATTTCTGTAAGTTTGAGACCAGCCTGTTCTACAAGAGCTAGTTCCAGGACAGCCTCCAAAGCTACAGAGAAACCCTGTCTCAAAAAAAAAAACATAAAAAAGAAAGAAATGACTTATATTGGAGAATTCACAAAAGCTAAATTGATCAGCCATAGTTTTTCTGGGTGTTATTAAAATCTCAGATCCCATGGATTCTGTGCCTCCTGTGGTTTTCTGAATGCTGTCCCCATGAGATATGGAGACTTTGTCTTGTACTGGGACCAGACCTCTGATAAATTTTCTCTTTCAAATTTTCTGGCCAAAATATATTGAAATAAAAACACCTTTAAATAAAATCAATTTTTACATGAGTTTGTATATATTTGTAGATTTATATTTATATGAAAGTATCATAGGACTGATGAGCAAAGGGGTCAAGGCCAGGGTGGTGAAACCCACAGAAACAGCTGAACCAAACAAGGGGTTGCTCATAGACCCCATAATGATAGCTGGGAGACCAGCATAGGACTGTTCTAGAACCCCTGAACATGGTTGTTTGTGAGGAGACCTGGGCAATCTATGGGGATGCTGGTAGAACATCAGTATTTATCCTTAGATTGTGAATGGACTTTGGGAGCCCATTCCACATAGAAGGATACTCCCTGAGCCTAGACATGGGGGAGGTTGTAGGCCCTGTTCCAAATTATATGAAAGACTTTGAAGATCCCCCATGGAAAGCCTCACCCTTCCTGGGGAGCGGAAAGGTGATGGGGTAGGGAGTTTGGGGGACAGGGGAGCAGGGGAAGGAAGGGGAAATGGGATTAACATGTAAAACAAGCTCTATCTAATTTAAATAAAAAATAGGAACAAGCTATCACAGGATCAGATGAATTTGAAAATAAATGGGATTATATGGGATAAGTAGGAGGGTGAAAGTGATAGACGAATAATATTTGAGAAATGTAAAAATTAAAAAATCATAAATACAGCCTGAGTTTTTTCTTCTCCTGGCAGTAACTACAACAAACTACCAAACTTGCTCAGAAGAAGCTGTAGCCTATCAGTCAAAGGAGAAAACTGTGTAAATACCTAGTGCTAAAATGTCCCCACATCTTTATTCTGCTCCATTAGGTAACAGATAACACATTCTCCCTTCCCTAATTTCCATCTCTGTGACACTCAGACTCTGGCAATGTACAAATTGGTGAAGTAGAAACAGATGAACAGCATAAGGAAGATAACACAAATGCCCTTAAGAAATAGTGTTAACACGGAGTTTTGTATTAATAGTGCTATGTCTATAATTTGTGATGACCATGATAGTAAATGTAGGAAGCCATATTGCGATTGCTCTGAATTACAGGACGATGGCAAACAGCAGTTGTGAGCTTCCAATATTTTAAGGGGTTTCTGTAGAACAATTTTTATATGCACTTTTTTTATTTAGTTAATTTGTTTAATGGTCTGGGAATTTTGTTCAACTGTGAGAGAATGTACCGCTCTTGCAGAAGACCTGAATTCAGTTCTCCTTATAATGTCAGATATTCCACTACTGTGTGAAACTAAATACAGAGGCATTGGATGGCTGTCACCATCAGTCTCACATAGCTCCCAACCTCACAAACAGATATATAGTCAAAGTAATAATAAAGATATTTTGCTAGTTTTTCATAAATATGTATTATTCTTATGTGTTTTACATTTAAAAGTTAATGATACTTCGTTTAATCACTTTGGAATATACTTTAGTGAGACTGCAATGTGTTCCTACTACTACATGGGTCATGATGAGGATTTCAGGTCATCAGTGTTAGTGGCAAGGGTTTTAACCACTGAGCTATCTATCTCACTAGTCACAAATATCTCTTAAGGACTTTCAATTCATTATATAGGATAACAGGCAAAATTAGCAAAAAACTATCAGGTTACCATTTGAATTTAGCCACTTTTAAATGAATAATCATTTGATTAATATGGAAATATAAGTGATAATATTGTTTAAATAATTATTGCCAAGTTTGCTATATATTTAGTGGGTGGTGCACATGAAAATATTTAATATATTTTCCATATTATGTGTCAATATTTATCCCCACTCTCCTAAATTTTCAATCAAATAGAAGCTCGGATAATTGTTCTCTGGATATTTCATGTAGTTTTCTGTCTTTTCTTAACAGTTCCAGAAAACTGAAAATGTAATAGTTTTCTCCCTTAATCAACCATCCTGAGGACCTGAATTTGATTACCATCAACCATATTACACAGTATAGCAGATCCATTGTTCTGTTCATTGTGGGCACCTATGTATACATGGTATGCATAAAATTTTGTAGGTACACATGCCTGCATAAAGATTAAAATATTTATAAAGATTCAAGACACAAATCTGCATGTAACATTAGAGGAGATTAATCTATAGGAAAGACTGTGTAAAATTCTCTCTGCAAATTTATTATCAAAACTCTCTCTTTCAGAAAATGCCACCTGCCATGAATTTATAATGAGTCAAAACATGGATCAAGGCATGAACAATTTTAAACAGGGACATAGTTAATGATCACATTACAATAAAGCCTAACTGAGGCTTCAAATACTCACTTGTTTCATTCGATATTTCATTTTCTGGGCAGGGACTGCATTTAAAACAGCAGACTGCCATTCCCTCCTGCCAGAATTTTCTGAATCCAGGACCACAATCAGCACTGCACACAGAGGCCAGCATCTGAGGAAAATGAGACCTGAGGTGATATCAGAAGTTTTACATACTTCTTTCAAGCCCATATTATACAACATGTTTAGATATTAATGAGGTAATTTCAAATATACCAACTGCTTGAGCACATTACAAAAAGTACTGCTTTTAAAAGACACAGAAAAGCTGAAGTAAAAAGTTATCTGTCTCAGACTCTTCTGCCATCCTATCTGTGAAGCGTCTTATTAATTGCTAACGGGCAGTGTTGTCCCTAAGCAGGGATTTCTGATAAATGCAAGGAGAGCAAGACAATTAGCAGTTTGTTTGTTTGTTTGTTTAACCAATCTTATTATCTGTACATTTTGATTAAATAATAATGTCAGTAACATTCAATACTTATTGAAAATTGCTTGTCAATTATTGTCCTTTAATTTTTCATTTATATCCCATAATTTTCTAATAGCTGATATTCTGACTGATGCCCCAGTGCTGGCTATATGTTCCATTGACCTTTTGTATTTATCTTGCTTTATAATCTGAAGGAGCTCTTCCAGTTTTGCATGATTGGTTAAGCATTTTGTAATCGTTTTCATTGTTGAAATTTTTTCTTTCTCCTATAATTGCGGGTAATTTTGCTTGGTGTAGAAACCAGCGTAGATCGCATGTGTCTTTAATTGAAATATATATATATATATATACTCTCCTCCTCTAAGAGTATCCTCAGTAAAATCTGTTATCAAGACGGAGCCATTCTATCGCTAGGGCATCTCTCCTGCAGCCTTCAGATTTGATACTTTTTTACAAAAGTGATTTTTAATAAAATAATGCAAAAGCTCCTTCTTTTCTGATGGTGAATCTTTGCTATTTAAGGAACGATTGTAACTAGATGGGCACAAACCATACTGTATTTAGAAAATTACACCTACATTTTACTGGATATGATGTTGGGAAATATAGTTCGTCCTTCTCCTCTTGGTCCCACGGTTTGTAAATTTGATCTTTAATCATATTGCCTTGATTTCCTATGTTTCTTTTATTCTTTTTGAATTGTTTTTGTCAAAGTGTGAATTTTCTATTCTTGCTTATATTCTTTAAGTCTTCCATCCTGTCTTCAACTACTTGGTCAGAATTTTAACTGAGATTTTTATTTGAATTTTTTGTTTGCTTTTCCTTTATATAATTTAGTCTGAATTTTATTTACTTTGTACCTTTCTTGAAATCCGTTGTCACATTATCACTAAGTGTTTAATTGTATGCAAGTCTTCATGACATCATTGCTTCTCCGAGCAGTGATACATGTCCTCATTAACTTTCCTGAAACACTATTATAGTCATACTTTTAGTTCCTTTTTCAGTGGGACATGGAACATACTCTCCTTTAAGTCTATGATTGTAAGATTTGGATTCATGCTGTTTTGATATCTCCTGTATATTTGTTCATTGTTTGTTGCTGCCTTGTAATTTTCATTTCTGGGAGCAGACAATAGGTTGAATTGTCTTTAATCCCAAGGATTCTTCCAGTGGATGGTTTTGTAATGCTCAAGTAAGGTGTGGGTAGAATAAATATACAATTTCATTGCTGCCTTCTGAATAGATACGTGGCTCAGTAGATACACTTTCAGCTTATATGCTCTTTTTTCCTGAGAATGACCCTCCTAATACTCAGAGAAAAAAACAAAAACTCTGTTTCATAGTATTTAGGCAACCTGAGATACCAGTTCAGTTCATGCTTAAAGACTCTCCTGAAATTATAATTTATCAAGATCAACCTAATTTGTACTAAGAAGTTAGAATTGGATACATTAAAACAACCCACATCAGACTTAAAACATTACCCATGACTAATAATGGGGCATTTCAATCACAAATTTTGTCAAAACCAAGTTTCATTATTACCAATGCTCCAAATACAGAGAAGAAAACTAGACACTCAGTTATTACTTGGAATGAACTATGAAATGGTTAATGGTAGCAAGCAAGTTTTCTCTAGTGAGAAATTTCTGTTATAGTGTATGATTCAGAGATGGAGCTATGACTCAGGCTTCATTAATAATTCCTGCTTATGAATTGGACACACGTTTGATTTGTCAAATCCACTGTGTGGAGCTAAGCTTTCTCCAGTTCTCATAGACCCAGATAACTCTTCTGGCATCCATATGAACCACCCTTACAGGAGTGGCAAACATATATTAGGAAAACCACCCACACCCACAAAAAAGAAAAAGAAAGAAAAGAAAGATAATAACTCATATAATATATGGGTCATGAAAATATTAATTTATGGTTATAGGTGTTTACTATTTAGGAACTCTTTTTAAAAGGATTAAATAGATTAAATAATATAAATTCATGACTTCTGTATTTTTAATTTACTCCATCCTTACAAGAACCTAACTTTTCAATATGTGTGCCCAAGATTAAGCAGAAGGTAGGAAATCACTGTGTTGTAATCAGTATGGTACCAAGAGAATATTGCTCACTTTACTGGAAATAATATTAAATCATTTTTACAACTAGTTTTATATTCATATTTGAAACCAGAGAAGTATGTTCGGATATGATAAATATGCACTGTATGTAGTTGGAAACACCAAATGTATAATAAATTGTCATATCAAAAAGGAAAAAAGAAGAAACATAAAGGAGGAGGCAAGATATTGTTTCCTAATATGACAATTTCTTACATTAAGTTACACTGAAGCACAAATGGTCCCATTTGACATTGTTATTGCTGTGTAATGGAAATCAGTACAATTTGGTCAGACCCACTTGTTTATTTCCTGTGGCCCACTCTATCATGTCTTCATATACATGGAGTTGTTGACCATGTGGAAAATATGGGCTATACTTTCCTATCTTCACCTTAATTCCAAGACCATGTGGGAAACTCCAAATCTGGAAAATGTCATACTCTCCCCAGTGTTCTTCTTTTGGGTTCATATTCACTCTGTCCCCAACAGGATTAGTGAAGTAGGTCTTCTTCAGAAATGAGTTCAGCTGAAAGACAGGCAGGATCCTATAGTGCAGGAGCACGTCATTGAATCAAAAAACATTCTGATTTTATCTTAAAGGCAACATTATTGAAGGTACCCAGGGAAATATCTTGGTTAAATCAAATTGATAAATAAGATTATTATAATTTTCCTAGATTTTAGTTCCCACAGAGGAAACTACCTAACACAAACAAAGAAATATATGCAGACACCAACCAAAGATATTCAACTTACACCCACGCCCACACTCCCCCACACACATACAGAGAGAGGAAGAGTTAAAGAGAGGAGAGAGAGGCTCACATCCATACAGAAATTAATATAAAATACAGCTGTAAACTTATTTGCACACACATGCAAAGAAATGCCCTGGCATTCCTTCATACATGAGAAAAACACAAGCAGGCATATGCATCCAAACATGCCTACAGAAACATAGAAAACACGTATATTGGAACATACACATATACACAAATGCATATAGGAAAAAGAACACAGATAGAAGGGGAAAAGAGAAAGCCATTGACAAAGTAAAATTTGTTTTCACATCAAAAGAAAGATAGACAGACAGACACAAACACACACACACGAGAGAGAGAGAGAGAGAGAGAGAGAGAGAGAGAGAGAGAATACTACATATGTGGGTTAGCATATAGATGGAAAAGATAAAAATACACACATAGGCTAATGCAGAAACGTTCACTGCTATATATACACAGGAAAATATACACAGAGGAAAACACACATAGAGTAAGACACAGAAAATTTTACTCACATTTCCAGAGGAAGACCGACAGATACTCATAAAGCATATATGGGAACACATATACATACAGAGATACACAGAAAAGCACAAACATGCACACATATAGAGTGAGTAATATCCATTCACACACATAAATGCCCCTGTATGTACTGGGCATAATCACAGCACTGCTGTGTGTGTAATTACTCTCAGAATGCCAACTGAGGTCCCCAGACCTGAGAATGTGGGAAGAATCATTGGAGAAAACTTGGGAAAGTCATTTCCTACACTGATTACAGCATACTTCACACCTAATGTACAAAGACCTCATCTAATCAAGGAGATGATTCCTGAGAAAGGACTGGTAATATTTAGAGTATTAGAACAAGGTTCATGATAATCATATGCCCCATACAAATATCAGTGAATATCTTTGATGTATTTCATATTCTGCTCCATTGCCTTCCCCTTTGGAGATTTCTAACAAACTCAAGATTTACTTCCTCGGCACAAAAAAAAATGCTCAGATAATTTTTATTTCGGGAAATATTTCTCAGTTCACTGAGTTTGGACATCTGAAAGACTCCTAATGATATGACATTGATGACACCAAATATCATACAAGAAATACTACCTTTAAGTGGCTAGAACCAATTCTTTTCCCATTGTCCATTGGCTGAGTATCTAGTTGTTGAAGGTCCATCTCAGTCAGTGCATGGGCCAGAGCATACACAGCATTGTATATGTCATAAATGTCATCACTAAAGGCCATTTCAAAAGTCTGTACCACTAGCCAATCCACAGAGGCATTCCATGAGCAAATATTCAGTGTCTTACAGTTGGATATGGAGTGTTCACAGGTAAAGGTCAGCCACTCCAGCCTTGCAAGGTATTCATCTGTGTACTTGAGAGGGTTCATTTTCTGAACAAAGTTTTTAAAACCAGAAATCTCACCATGATGTCGTTCAAAAGCTAGAGTCATATGGAATGAATCAAGCGTAAAGTCGCCTTTACTTGTAGTCACTTCCCACTGTGAGGTGACGACCCATATTTTCTGCAAACCCCGGGATTCCCACATTTGAAAGCTGACAGCAAGAGTGCTGTCTGAGTCACCATAAATGATAACAACATTTGCGGATGATGTCTTGATTTGGTTATAATATACTTCAGCTCTAGACATGTATAATTGTATGTTGATTGGAATCATATTTACAAAGGCAAAGCAGATGGTATTTTTTTCCAACGCTTTTCTCAAATTTGAGAGAAATTGGGTGCCCTGATCATTGTCTGAGATGACCAGCCCTACCCAGTTCCAGCTGAAGTGAAGTATGACAGAGACCATGGCCAAGACAAGAGAAGTGTCTTTGGGGGCCATATGATACATGTAGGGAAACCGATCACGATCACTAAGGAGTGGATGGAAGGATCCATAGGTAAGCTGAACGACCTAGGATGCAGGGAGCACTATGAGGTACCATGCACTCCTAAGAACTTATAAACACATTTTTTTTAGCAAAGAGTTCTAGAAAACCTCCTTGCATAATCCTTAATTACTTCTTTCCTCATTTCTATTTCCTCAAGGAAATGTGCAATGTCCATCAGTCTCTGAATAGTACTCATAAAGTACATGGATTTATATAAATGTAAGGCTAGTCCACTACTGCCTCACATTTTAGTATCGGGGAATGGTACCAATGGAGACGGAATTTTTATCAATCCTAATATGAATATCTTACCTGATGGGGTTTGTAGAGGTCCAAGAATGCTCCAATTATAGTAGATATTTTCCAGTTTGGTCCTGTTAGCACCACATCACATGTGATGTCTTCCTTACAGTTGTAATTAGGAATAAAACCAGGATTTTGTTCCAAAATTTGACTGAGACTATACAATTGAGACACAGTCATACAAGTATCTGCTGAGAAATCAAACACTAAAGATTTATTTGGTAACAGATCTGGGTTCCTGTTGACCTCATCCATGGTAAAAGCCAAGGCCAGAGCATACTTGTAGTCCTCAGTTGGTGTTCTGTAAAAGAGTGCAGTGTTTACTATGGACAAAGATAAACAGGTGGTTGTTCATAGTCAATATAAGGAGTATCCTATACTGAACAGGATTCCCAAACTCCCTCAAATATTGAAACAAATATCTTGTGCTGTGGAGTTGTAAATTCCTAAGAACTTGTAACCTTGAAATCTTTAAAGTCAATGGGCTAGATCTCCAATAAATGAGATGTGCCATTGGCATCTTTCATAGGAAGCATTTCCCATCCCTGGTTTGTGAGTTTTTCCTCAGAAGGTAAAGACAAGGGCACAGGCTTTGACCAAACAGTAAATATGAGCATCTTCATATTGAAATTATTGAGTAATATAAAAATGCATATGATGCATTAGCTGAAGGGTTTATATTATTTCCTTATGAAAACTACTGAATTACCTTAGTCTGTCACAAATGGTAGATGGGAACACAAACACCTTTATGAGGCAACATATGGCTATCGACTTACAGGTCATGATAAATAGTGGACAAAATAGTTAGCACATCCCCTCATATTCTTCTTCATCTTGCTCTTCTTTTCTTTCAGATTTAACTGTTGCAACCAAAAGTCACTTTTAAGTATTTATTTTTAAAAAGTTGAAGCACAAAATGTATATGGTAAAAGATGCATATGTCTGCAAACATCTGTGTGTTTCACAGGACTAATGCTAATTTAGGCTACAAAAGAGGACATATCACATGATTTTGGAATGCAATTTCCTGTAATCCAGACTGGCCCCAAATGCACAAGCATATACCTGCTCTTGGTCCTGAGCGCACATATTAAATGCATGTATGCCACTGCATGCATTGCATTTCATGCTTACACAGGTATGTCATATATTCATCCTGGGTACATCTTACCCACGTATTTTTTCTAGTACATAAGATCTTCGGACTACATTTGCAGTTCCATTCACACAATATTAACATCCTACGGGGATTTGTGATGTCATTACTACATGTTTGTAAAATAAAAGAATGTAAAGTGTAAAAGGTTTGGGAATGTTTAATTGTTTTGTAATAAATATTAGCAAGGAGTCAGTTGAAAAAGAACATTTGTGTGTTGTATTTATGTTTATGGGAAGAACAATCACTCGTGTTTTTTTTCCTAGACATTACATAAAACCTGACTAATATATGTCAAATGCATTCCTTTATTCTGAATGATTTACTCTTATTTAGATTGAATCTACTTTCCATATCTCTGTGTATAAAAAGACACAGTTTAAAATATTCCTTATCGCCAAACAGAAAATTTATCAATGATATTTTCGGTAAAAGGAAAGGAAATTTGAGACTATAACTTGTGTAACTGAAACTCTAAGTTCAGGACACTAAAATTAAGAAACATCTGTGACTTGAGATGTCATATTTGCCTATAGAACTAAAGCACTGTGTTTTAAAACAACTAACAGCATTCTACAAAATTATCACTTGTATAGTGCTTATATTGGTAAAATATGCATCTATAACTAGTAAAATTACTGAAAGAAAACTTAAGACATACGTGTGATATAAGTGTCTGAGAATAAACTTAGACAATAAAGAGATAGAAAACATAATTCTTAAATAACTGCAAAGATGAGCTAGAAGTTAACTCCTCTATCCCAGCTCTCAAGTTCTGCCAACTGTCATATGCCACAGCCATCACTGAGGCAAGTGGCAAGGGAAGTAACCAGTCATCACTATTAGTTGTAGCCTTGCTTTTCAAAGAATACAAACATATCATTTATAATCCATATATTCCTTTCTTTCTGAAAAGGGAGAGAGGGGAACTAGACTTTGCAATATTTAAAAGCCAGGGGTTGTTCATGTATATAAGTAAAGTATGGAGAAACAGAAACAAATATGGAGTTCACAGTAGACAGGTCTCCTACATTCATTCTCGAGCCAGCTTATGAAGGCAGAGTGATCTCATTCAAGGAATTTGAGAGAGCAAATTAATATCTATGTGTAATCTCTCTGCACCTCTGTGTGGCAGAAACATTTGTGGTCCTTGAACATCACACACTGATGAAATGACCATCAGCAGATTCTAAGGCAATTTATTTGCAAGCATTTTGAATGAAATTCATTGAAAATTTATGGGGTTTATTTTGATGAGACAATACTGGCTACCGTCAATAGGAGGACCCTTTGTGATGTATCATGGTAGAGACTGCTTCCGTTACTCCACTTCTAGCCTAGTAAGTGGGAGTCTAACTGGATGAAAAAAGAATACACACTGGATAACCCAAAAGTGGTAAAATAGCAAAGACTCTCTAAAAGAACTTGGGGTTATTTTTGCCGTGGAGGTTGAGAAAACAGGACAGAACACTCAAGACCCAACATAAAATATTCATGATGACATTTACATGGAAAATAAAACACTTACTGAATATTCAAAATTTGGTTGAAATACTCTTTCTCCAGTGACCACTGTACTGTTGTGGGGAAGAAGATACAACCCGTCTCCAAGTCTCCATCCTTGTCTTCATTCTGCTTCATTTTCCAAAAACACCTGGGATGAGTGATTCTGACCATGAGAAGTGGAATGTTCAAGAGCAACAAGAGGGAAATAAAAATAAACATCTCAGTCTTGTGCTACACCTGGGCAGCATGAAGTGTGAAGTGTCATATAGAAAAGCCCATTAAGTGGCACCCACTTATTCTTACCTACTTTCATTTCTTGGGCAAATGAGAGGCTATTTTCAAATCCATGATCCCTATTTCTCCCAAGTGTTTTTTCACCCCTGGAGAAACATTACACACTTTATTTCATGGGGCTCTGCATCTGAGTTCCACAGTTCATGTGAAAAACATGAGTTGATACGTACATATGGGGATAATTCAGTCTCTTGGTCCATGACATCACTAATGTTTGTGTATACAGGGCCACTGGGAAGATGACACTTTAGAAACTTTGGTCTCAAAACTACCTGGATTTTTGTGAACACCATTAAAAATGATGTCAGTGGATTCACTCATATGAACCACAGTGAATCCACAAATTAATGTTTTAAGTAGGACACACAAAGTCAAATTTCAGGTGTACACACTGGGCATTGCATCACAAAGTCCATGACAGGGTAAATAAGCCTAATTTGTTACACATCTGAGATCCACAGAGTAGGCACAGTGTTGCCTATGTTACACCAGTGACAGACAGTCACTGAATATCCAACCAAAACCTATGCTTCTGTAGTCTGGAGAACCAAATAATCAGGTCAAATCACAAAATTTCCTGAGTCTTCTTGCATCCAAAACTCTCTACCTCTTCACAGAATCACAGTTCATTTACATGTTAAATGTTGATTTTTAAAATATACATCAATATCAAGAGAAAAAATCAGATCTTTGTGCATTATTTAAAATACTGCATAAGACCTATCATTACTCCTCCTAATCAATCATTATTAATGAGAAGATAAACTGCAATATTGAGTTCCAAACCAGGATCTCCTTCTCTGATCCTCAGAATTCACAAACACCTTGTGATGACCAATTTCTTCTACATCATCTTTGATTTCCTACATTGTTTTCTCATTTCCATTCCAGTAGTGGCTTGAAGAATTCTTGTGCTGGGTGTCTTAAAGCAAAACATAAGTTTGAAGTGACCCTGGGATCAATGTGTAAACTCTAATGGCATTACCCCAGTCAACTATGCTTGGTTGCATTCTATCTAGAGTCAGAATTGTCAGTGGGAGAGCATACTGATGATATTTTCTTTTTTATTTTAATTAAAAAGAAAATTATTTTACATATCAACCCCAGGTCCCTCTCCCTCCCTTCCTCCCCTGCCCCCCAACTAACACCCTACCTATCCCATACCCTTTCTGCTCCCCAGGGAAGGTGAGGCCTTCCACAGGGGTTCTTCAAAGTCTGTCACATTCTTTGGGATAGGACCTAGGCCAACCCCCATGTGTCTAGGCTCAGGAAGTATCCCTCCATGTGGGATGGGCTCCCAAAGTCCATTCCTATCCTAGGGATAAGTACTGACCCACTACAAGAGGCCCCATAGATTTCCAAAGTCTCCTCACTGACACCCACATTCAGGAGTGCTGGGTCAGTCCCATGCTGGTGTCCCAGCTATCACTCTGGGGACCAAAATCTCTCCCTTGTTCAGGTCACCTATTTCTGTGGGTTTCACCAGCCTGATATGGACCCCTTTGCTCATCAGTCCGCCTTCTCTGCAACTGATTTCAGTTCAGTTCAAGGTTTATCTGTGGGTGTCTGCTTCTACTTCCACCAGCTGCTGGATGAAGGCTATACAATGGCATATGATAATATTTTCTTATGTATTTTTCCTCCCACTGACTTTATGTGGTACCCCATCACCAATTCTGTTAAGACTCTTCATTGCTCAAATAATATCTGCCTTTCTTTGTGTAAAATATGTGTATGTGACACTCAGACACAGAAAACAGACCAAGAAAAAGTCAGACACACTATTGCTTCTAGATTCAGTGAAAATTCTTAATTTCCCATATCTGACTCCCGAAATTATCATGATTGGTTCCTATTACAGCCCCTATTTCTGCTATTGAAATAATTTAAATCTTCCAGGCTAAGGGCAACTCTATTTTGTTTATATAAATCAGCAAGCCTTTTTTTATGACTTCTAACATATGCAATAGAAACCTTGACACAGTAAGCTTCTTATATTTATAAAGCATATCCTTCTTTTGGCTGGGAAAGTTTTATTCTATAATTTTGTTGAATATATTTTCTTTGCCTTTCAGTTGGTATTCTTCTACTGCTTCTGTTCTTATTATTCTTGGTTTTGGTCTTTTCAGGATGTCCCATATTTCCTGGCCATTTTGTATTATGACACTGTTTAATGGTTTCATTGGTGAATGAATATATCTCATCTATTGTAACTTTAACAACTGAGATTCTTTCTTTCATCTTGTATATTCTGTTGGACATGCTCGCAGCTACAGTTCCTGTTTGTTTACTCAGTTTTTCTGTTTCCATAATCCCCTCCATTTGTGTTTTATTTATTGCTTCCATTTCAATTCTTATGTCTTCAATTTGTGTGTTTGTGTTTTCATGGATTTCTTTAAAGGATTTATGATTTCTTCCAATTATTTGTTTGACATTCCCTCTGTTTAAGTGAACTCTTCTTTTCTTCTTTAAAGGCGTCCTTATTTAATTTTCTTCTGATTCTTCTTCATTGAGATTTTGTGGAAATGCCATATTGCTGATTGCATTGTTGAATATATCCTTTCATTGAAATCTACACATCTCTTATTCCCTATAATGTATGCAGTGTCTTTGGTTCTTGATATGATCCTCTTAGTCCTCTCTCTCAGCTTTTATTGCGGAGTAGATGTCTGTGCCCAAGGGGTTACTCAGAGTCCTCACTCTCAGTACACTCTGCACAGTGTATGCCTATGTTCCGGTGGACCACTAAGTTCTTGGGGAATGGGTAAGATAGGGTCAGAGTGTGCCTTTTAGTTTACCTGTTCTGGTGTGGGGTAATTAATGTAGCCTGTCTGCAGGAGTCTTGCATGCTGACCTGCAAGTGTGGCTGTGGTAGGTTGGAGCCTGTGTGGTACAGATGGAAGGCTGGTCACTCAACTCTCAGTCCTTTCTGTGCAGTAGATGTCTATGTTCCAGGTAGCCTTGAGGTTGTCATGGAAAGCCAGGATTGGGAAATGAGTGAAATTTGTAGGTTACAGAGTCTCACGAGGGATGCTGGTTTAGCCTGCCAACAGGAGTCTTTCCTGCATGCCTACTAGTGTTGTTGAATGGGTGGTGGAAAGGTAGGGAGTTTTATGTAGGACCTGGCACTATCGGCTAATGGACCGGATTGGGAGCTGGTAACTCAGCAATTTATTAGCCAATTGGAGTCATGCATATTTATAGTGCAGAAAGATTTTTACAAAGCACATCATAGACTAAAACAGGATACCAACAAGATTAGAAACAACAGAAAGCCCACAGACATCTGGAATGTAAACAATTCTCAACTGAAGTGCTACTAGGTCAAGACAGGAATAAATAAAAACATTAAAGACTCCCAGAGCACAGCTCCAGATGAGGGCAGAGTCTGAAAATAAGTAGATGCAATGGAAGGGACAGGAAAAATCAGACACAAAATACATCTTAGTTTTGTTTTGTGAGAGATGGACAGAGAAGAAGCACATTCCTGTTGGTGACACAGGTCCCAGTAGGGAAAGTAATGAGTAGGCTCTGAATGGAATGAGCCAGGCCATGGTGGTTGGGAGAATTTTACAGCCTGACTCACTATCTCAAGAGTGCTTCTTTATTTATATAGAAATTAACAAATATGAATACATTCTTGTTGTTCCAAAACATAGTTCATATCATTTTTTGGTTTTGGACATGAGTTTTACTTCCTCTTGCTCATCCTTTAGTTATCATTTAAATCTATGGCAGAACTGAGTTATCATATCCAATCATTTTCTCTTAAGTTCTGGCATTTTGTAATTCCTTGGTCATATGACATTTCAGTGACTCTGCATGCACTAGCATTGTAAGGAAGACAGGTAGTGACATCTCATTCTTTCATCATTTTTCTACTCCATAATTTGTTAATCGAACAAGCATCTGTGTAGTGCAGTGGTAACTTCAGCATATTGTGAGAAGAGGCTTGCAGCCTGAACTGTGGCCAACTCCTCTAGCCCACTGCATCCTGTTGACCATTTTGAATTTACATGGTTTTGAAGATATTGTGTCTACGTAGGTATAGGAATGTGTCTTTCACTCATAAATAAACCTCTGGATTTTTTTATGTTTATCACACACTCTAATGCTTAAGGAAGACCTTCGTGTAGATAAGGATCTCTCCCCTAAAATTGGGAGGGGGTTGTAGCATCCTGAGTACTTTCCTGGAGAATCTTACAAACAATACTGTGAGAATGCATAGATAATTCATATGAAATTTCCCATCAATCCAAATTTCCAGAAGTGTACACTTATTAAAAGTCACCCAAATGTGCAACAGGTGAAGAAAACCAAATATTCCATGGCAGCCATCATACATCCCAGCTTTGGTGGATCTTTGTCAAGGAACTGTGCTTGTTTTATGAACTCTTCCATTCCCACTAGATATGGCTGTGACAAAATACTTTCCAGAATTCAAGGAAAATGAACACACAGCATACAGAACGTATGAGACACAATGAAATTGGTACTAAGAGGAAGGTTCATAGTACTAAGTGCACCACTCCACCACGGGTTGGAGAGATCTCTTCCTAGCAGCTTAACAGAACACCTGAAGATTCTAAAATGAAAATAATCATCCCAAAGATCAGTGGAAAACAATAAATAATCAAATTGTGAGTTGAAATAAATAATATAGAAACAAAGAGAAAAGTACAGTAATCAAGGAAACAAAGAGCTGGCTCTTGGAGACAATCAACAATTTAAACATATCCTGCAAACTAACTAAAAGGTGGTACAAGAAAATCCATCCTAGCCAGGCATTGGTGGTGCATGCCTTTAATCCCAGCACTCGGGAGGCAGAGGCAGGTGGATCGCTGTGAGTTCGAGGCCAGCCTGGTCTCCAGAGCGAATGCCAGAATAGGCTCCAAAGCTACACAGAGAAACCCTGTCTCGAAAAACAAACATACAAACAAAATCCATCCTAACAAAATAAGATACAAAAATGAGGACAAAACAACAGACACCTAGAGAATACAGGGAAGTTTAGAACGCTCTTAAACCTGTCCTCCACCTAATTAGAAAATATAAAACAAAGGGATAGTTTCCTCAACACATACCACTGAGAAAAGTTAAATCAAGATCAGATAATTTAAATTGACCTATAGAAGCAGTAGTGAAATAGAAACACTCATTATGAATACCCTCCCACCCAAATCCCAGCCTAGAAGTTTTCAACACAGAATTCAATCAGACTTTCAAAGAAGAATTAAAGCCACAGATCATTAGATAATTCCACAAAATAGAAACAGAAAGACAATGATCAAGTCATCTCATGAAGTTAGATTTACCCTGAAACCCTAACCATATAAAGATGAATCAAAGTAAGTGAAACTCAGACTTATTTCCTTTATGAACATAGATGAAAAAATACTCAAACATTGAACCCAAGGACAAATGAACAAGATCATCCCCCATAATCAAGGAAGCCCCATCCCAATGATTCAGGGATTGTGCAAGATATGAAAATTAGTCAAGATAATCCACCATAAATACTAAATAAAACAAAATAAACCATATGGTAGTCTCATTAAGTGCTGAAAAAGTCTTTGACAAAATCCAACATCCCTTGAAGGTGAAATTAGGGATATAAGGGCCATTCCTCAACACAAAAAAAGCTATTTACTGACAGCTGTAGCCAAAATCAAATCAAATGTAGAGAATTACAAAGCAATTCTACTAAAATCAAAAATAAGAGAAA